>NW_028137125.1:5000-57007 GCF_965140915.1 Aythya marila | reverse complement strand
CCAGTTTTGGGGGTGATCCCGTTCTTGTTTGGTTTTTTGGAGAAGAGATTATTTTTGGAGTGTTTTTGAAATGTTTTGGTGTCTCCATTGGGTTTCTTTGGGTTCTTGTTGGTCGTTAAGGTAAATGGGTATGGATTGTGGGTTTTGGAGAATGATCAGGTGAATTTAGGGTGGTTTTGGGGGGATATTCATAGTTTTTGTTTTGTTTTCTTCTGATCCATTTCTTTTTTGGGGTGTTTTTTACATGTTTTGGGGTTTCCGTTTCGTTTCGTTGAGTTCCTAATGGGTTTCGTCGTGGTTGAGAGTGGATTGTACATTTAGGAGAACATCAGGTAGGTTTAAGGGAGGTTTTGGGGTTAAATCACGTATTTTCTTCTGATCCGGTTTGCTTTTTTTTTTTTTTTTTGACGTGTTATGGGGTTTCCGTTGCGTTTCGTTTTGTTCCTAATGGGTTTTATGGTGGTTGGGAGAGGACTTTATGATTCGGAGAATATCTGGTAGGTTTAGGGGGTCTTTTGGGGAGACCTATGGCTTTTGGGCTTTTCTTTCATTTTTGGGGTTGATCCTGTTTTTTTGTGGGGTGGTTTTGACATGTTTTGGAGACTCCGTTGGTTTTTGTTGGTTTCTTGTTGTTCGTTAAGTTAAATGAGTATGGATTGTGTGTTTTGGAAAAGATCAGGTGATTTTAGGGTGGTTTTGGGGGGATATTCATAGTTTTTGTTTTTTTTTTCTTCTGATGCAGTTCTTTTTTGGGGTGTTTTTGACGTGTTTTGGTTTCTCCGTTGCATTTCGTTGAGTTCCTAATGGGTTTTATTGTGGTTGGGAGTGGATTGTACATTTAGGAGAACATTAGGTAGGTTTAAGGGTGGTTTTGGTGTTAAATCACGTATTTTCTTCTGTTCCGGTTTGCTTTTTTTTTTTTTTTTTTTTTTTTTTTTTTTTGTCGTGTTTTGGGATTTCCGTTGTGTTTCGTTGATTTCCTAATGGGTTTAATGATGGTTGGGAGTGGACTTTTTGATTTGGAGAACATCAGGTAGGTATAGGGTGGTTTTGGGATTCGATCCGTACTTTTTGGGGATTTTCTTCCAGTTTTGGGAGTGATCCTGTTCTTTTTTGCGTGTTTTTGACGTGTTTTGGGGTTTCCGTTGGGTTTCGTTTTGTTTTCCGTGGTCATCATGGTGGAAAAGGTTAAATTGTGGGTTTTGGAGAACATGAGGTAGGTTGAGGGTGGTTTTGGGGTGGATCTATTGTTTTAGGGGATTTTCTTCCAGTTTTGGGGGTAATCCCGTTCTTTATTGCGGTGTTTTTGATGTGTTTTGGGATCTTCGTTTGGTTTCGTTGGGTTTTCCATGGTCATCATGGTGGAAGATGGTAAATTGTGGGTTTTGGAGAACATCAGGTAGGTTTAGGGTGGTTTTGGGGTGTATCTATGGTATTTGGGGTTTTCTTGATTTTTTTTTTGCGTGATCCCGTTCTTTTGTGGGGTGTTTTTGACGTGTTTTGTGGTCTCCATAGGGTTTCGTTCGGTTCTCGTTGGTCATCATGGTGAAGAAGGGTAAATTGTGGGTTTTGGAGAACATCAGGCAGGTTTAGGGGGACTATTGTGGTGGATCTATTGTTTTGGGGTATTTTCTTCCTGTTTTGGGGGTGATCCCGTTCTTTATTGGGGTGTTTTTGACGTGTTTTGGGGTCTCCTTTGGGTTTTAGTTGTGTTCTTGTTGGTCATCATGTTGGAAGAGTGTAAATTGTGGGTTTTGGAGAACATCAGGTAGCTTGAGTATGGTTTTGGGGTGGATCTATTGTTTTAGGGGTTTTTCTTCCAGTTTTGGATGTAATCCCGTTCTCGTTTGGGGTGTTTTTGACGTGTTTTGGGGTCTCCGTTTGGTTTTGTTGGGTTTTCCGTGGTCATCATGGTGGAAAATTGTATATTGTGGGTTTTGGAGAACATCATGTAGGTTTAGGGTGGTTTGGGGCTGGATCTATGGCATTTCTGGTTTTCTTCTCTTTTTTTGGGTGTGATCCTGTTGTTTTTTGGGGTGTTTTTGACGTGTTTTGTGTCTCCATTGGGTTTTTTTGGGTCCTCGTTGGTCGTTAAGGTAAATGGGAGTCGATTGTGGGTTTTGGAGAAGATCAGGTGAGTTTAGGGTGGTTTTGGGGTTGGATCCGTGCATTTTGGGGACTTTCTTCCAGTTTTGGGCGTGATCACGTTCTTGTTTGCAGTGATTTTGACATGTTTTTTGGGTCACCATTGGGTTTTGTTGGGTTTTCCGTGGTCATCGTGGTGGAAATGTATAAGTTGTGGGTTTGTGAGAACATCAGGTAGGTTTGGGGGCCTTTTGGTGTGGATTCTTGGTATTTGGGGTTTTCTTCTGTTTTTTAGGGTGATCCTGTTCTTTTTTGGGCTGTTTTTTAAGTTTTTTGTCGTCTCCGTTGGGTTTCATTGGGTTCTCGTTGTTCGTTAAGGTAAATGGGAGTGGATTGTGGGTTTTGGAGAAGATCAGGTGAGTTTAGTGTGGTTTTGGGGGGAAAATCATAGTTTTATTTCTTTTTTTTTTCTTCATGTCTAGTTCTTTTTTGGGGTGTTTTTGATGTGTTTTGTGGTCTCCGTTGGGTTTTGTTGGGTTTCCATTGGGTTTTCTGGTGGTTGGGTGTGGATTGTACATTTAGGAGAACATCAGGTAGGTTTAATGGTGGTTTTCGGGTTATATCACGTATTTACTTCTGATCCGGTTCACTTTTGCGGTGTTTTAGACGTGTTTTGGGGTCTCTGTTGTGTTTCGTAGGGTTTTCCTTGGTCATCATGGTGAAAAAGTGTAAATTGTGGATTTTGGAGAACATCAGGTAGGTTTAGGGTGGTTTTGAAGAAAAAATCATAGTTTTGTTTTTTTTTTTCTTCTGATCCAGTTCTTTTTTGTGGTGTTTTTGACGTGTTTTGGTTTCTCCGTTGGGTTTCGTTTGGTTTTCCATGGTCATCATGGTGAAAAAGAGTAAATTGTGGGTTTTGGAGAACATCAGGTAGGTTTAGTGGTGGATTTGGGGTGGATGTATGGTTTTTAGAGTTTTCTTTCGTTTTAGGGGGTGATCCTGTTCTTTTTTTGTGGTGTTTTTACGTGTTTTGGGGTCTCCGTTGGGTTTCGTTGTGTTTTCCATGGTCATCATGGTGGAAAATGGTAAATTGTGGGTTTTGGAGAAGATCAGATAGGTTTAGGGTGGTTTTGTAGAAAAATTCATAGTTTTGTGTTTTTTTACTTCTGATCCAGTTCTTTTTTGGGGTGTTTTTGACGTGTTTTGTTTTCTCCGTTGGGTTTCGTTTGGTTTTCCGTGGTCATCACGATGAAAAAGAGTAAATTGTGGGTTTTGGAGAAGATCAGGTAGGTTTAGGGTGGTTTTGGGGTGGATCTATTGTTTTTGGGTTTTTCTTTCATTTTTGGGGATTTCCCGTTCTTGTTTGGGGTGTTTTTGATTGTTTTTGGGTCTCTGTTGGGTTTTGTTGTGTTCTTGTTGCTCGTTAATGTAAATGGGAGTGGATTGTGGGTTTTGGAGAAGATCAAGTGAGTTTAGGGTGGTTTGGGTGGAAATTCATAGTTTTTGGTTTTTTTTTTCTTCTGATCCAGATCTTTTTTGGGGTGTTTTTGACGTGTTTTGGGGTGTCTGTTGCGTTTCGTTGAGTTCCTAATGGGTTTTCTGGTGGTTGGGAGTGGACTTTGGGCTTTGGAGAACATCAAGTAGGTTTAGGGTGGTTTTGGGGTGGATCTATGATTTTGGGGTTATTTTCTTCCAGTTTTGGGGGTGATCCCGTTCGTTTTTGGGGTGCTTTTGACGTGTTTTGTGGTCTCCGTTGGGTTTCCTTGGGTTTTCTATTGTCATCGTTGTGGAAAAGAGTAAATTGTGGGTTTTGGAGAAGATCAGGTAGGTTTAGGGTGGTTTTGAAGAAAAAATCATTGTTTTGGTTTTTTTTTCTTCTGATCCAGTTCATTTTTGGGGTGTTTTTGACGTGTTTTGGTTTCTCCGTTGGGTTTCGTTTGGTTTTCCATGGTCATCACGGTGAAAAAGAGTAAATTGTGGGTTTTGGAGAACATCAGGTAGGTTTAGTGGTGGTTTTGGGGTGGATGTATGGCTTTTAGAGTTTTCTTTCTTTTTAGGGGGTGATCCTGTTCTTTTTTTGTGGTGTTTTTGACGTGTTTTGGGGTCTCCGTTGGGTTTCGTTGTGTTTTCCATGGTCATCATGGTGGAAAATGGTAAATTGTGGGTTTTGGAGAAGATCAGATAGGTTTAGGGTGGTTTTGTAGAAAAATTCATAGTTTTGTGTTTTTTTACTTCTAATCCAGTTCTTTTTTGGGGTGTTTTTGACGTGTTTTGTTTTCTCCGTTGGGTTTCGTTGTGTTTTCCGTGGTCATCATGGTGGAAAATTGTAAATTGTGTGTTTTGGAGAACATCAGGTAGTTTTAGTGTGGTTCTGGTTTGGATCTATGTTTTTTGCGGTTTTTCTATCGTTTTTTTGGTGTTATCCCGTTCTTTTTTGGAGTGTTTTTGACTTGTTTTGGGGTCTCCGTTGGGTTTCGTTGTGTTCTCGTTGCTCGTTAATGTAAATGGGAGTGGATTGTGGGTTTTGGAGAAGATCAGGTGAGTTTAGGGTGGTTTGGGGAGGAAATTCATAGTTTTTTTCTTTTTAATTTTTTTTTTCTTCTGATCCAGATCTTTTTTGTTTTTTTTTTGACGTGTTTTGGGGTGTCTGTTGCGTTTCGTTGAGTTCCTAATGGGTTTTCTGGTGGTTGGGAGTGGACTTTGGGATTTGGAGAACATCAAGTAGGTTTAGGGTGGTTTTGGGGTGGATCTATGATTTTGGGGTTATTTTCTTCCAGTTTTGGGGGATATCCCGTTCTTGTTTGGGGTGTTTTTGACTTGTTTTTGGGTCTCCGTTGGGTTTCGTTGTGTTCTCGTTGCTCGTTAATGTAAATGGGAGTGGATTGTGGATTTTCGAGAAGATCAGGTAGGTTTAGGGTGGTTTTGTAGAGAAATTCATAGTTTTGTGTTTTTTTACTTCTGATCCAGTTCTTTTTTGGGGTGTTTTTGATGTGTTTTGTGGTCTCCGTTGGGCTTCCTTGTGTTTTCCGTGGTCATCATGGTGGAAAATGGTAAATTGTGTGTTTTGGAGAACATCAGGTAGTTTTAGTGTGGTTCTGGTTTGGATCTATGGTTTTTGGGGTTTTCTTTCTTTTTTTGGGGATATCCCGTTCTTGTTTGGGGTGTTTTTGACTTGTTTTTGGGTCTCCGTTGGGTTTCGTTGTGTTCTCGTTGCTCGTTAATGTAAATGGGAGTGGATTGTGGGTTTTGGAGAAGATCAGGTGAGTTTAGGGTGGTTTGGGGAGGAAATTCATAGTTTTTTTTTTTTGTTTTTTTTTTTTTTTTCTTCTGATCCAGTTCTTTTTGGGGTGTTTTTGACGTGTTTTGGGTTGTCTGTTGCATTTCGTTGAGTTCCTAATGGGTTTTCTGGTGTTTGGGAGTGGACTTTGGGCTTTGGAGAACATCAAGTAGGTTTAGGGTGGTTTTGGGGTGGATCTATGATTTTGGGGTTATTTTCTTCCAGTTTTGGGGGTGATCCCGTTCGTTTTTGGGGTGCTTTTGACGTGTTTTGTGGTCTCCGTTGGGTTTCCTTGGGTTTTCTATTGTCATCGTTGTGGAAAAGAGTAAATTGTGGGTTTTGGAGAAGATCAGGTAGGTTTAGGGTGGTTTTGAAGAAAAAATCATTGTTTTGGTTTTTTTTTCTTCTGATCCAGTTCATTTTTGGGGTGTTTTTGACGTGTTTTGGTTTCTCCGTTGGGTTTCGTTTGGTTTTCCATGGTCATCACGGTGAAAAAGAGTAAATTGTGGGTTTTGGAGAACATCAGGTAGGTTTAGTGGTGGTTTTGGGGTGGATGTATGGCTTTTAGAGTTTTCTTTCTTTTTAGGGGGTTATCCTGTTCTTTTTTTGTGGTGTTTTTGACGTGTTTTGGGGTCTCCGTTGGGTTTCGTTGTGTTTTCCATGGTCATCATGGTGGAAAATGGTAAATTGTGGGTTTTGGAGAAGATCAGATAGGTTTAGGGTGGTTTTGTAGAAAAATTCATAGTTTTGTGTTTTTTTACTTCTAATCCAGTTCTTTTTTGGGGTGTTTTTGACGTGTTTTGTTTTCTCCGTTGGGTTTCGTTGTGTTTTCCGTGGTCATCATGGTGGAAAATTGTAAATTGTGTGTTTTGGAGAACATCAGGTAGTTTTAGTGTGGTTCTGGTTTGGATCTATGTTTTTTGCGGTTTTTCTATCGTTTTTTTGGTGTTATCCCGTTCTTTTTTGGAGTGTTTTTGACTTGTTTTGGGGTCTCCGTTGGGTTTTGTTGGGTTCTCATTGGTCGTTAAGGTAAATGGGAGTGGATTGTGGGTTTTGGAGAAGATCAGGTAGGTTTAGGGTGGTTTTGTAGAGAAATTCATAGTTTTGTGTTTTTTTACTTCTGATCCAGTTCTTTTTTGGGGTGTTTTTGACGTGTTTTGGGGTCTCCGTTGGGTTTCGTTGTGTTCTCGTTGCTCGTTAATGTAAATGGGAGTGGATTGTGGGTTTTGGAGAAGATCAGGTGAGTTTAGGGTGGTTTGGGGAGGAAATTCATAGTTTTTTTCTTTTTAATTTTTTTTTTTCTTCTGATCCAGATCTTTTTTGTTTTTTTTTTTTGACGTGTTTTGGGGTGTCTGTTGCGTTTCGTTGAGTTCCTAATTGGTTTTCTGGTGGTTGGGAGTGGACTTTGGGATTTGGAGAACATCAAGTAGGTTTAGGGTGGTTTTGGGGTGGATCTATGATTTTGGGGTTATTTTCTTCCAGTTTTGGGGGATATCCCGTTCTTGTTTGGGGTGTTTTTGACTTGTTTTTGGGTCTCCGTTGGGTTTCGTTGTGTTCTCGTTGCTCGTTAATGTAAATGGGAGTGGATTGTGGATTTTCGAGAAGATCAGGTAGGTTTAGGGTGGTTTTGTAGAGAAATTCATAGTTTTGTGTTTTTTTTACTTCTGATCCAGTTCTTTTTTGGGGTGTTTTTGATGTGTTTTGTGGTCTCCGTTGGGCTTCCTTGTGTTTTCCGTGGTCATCATGGTGGAAAATGGTAAATTGTGTGTTTTGGAGAACATCAGGTAGTTTTAGTGTGGTTCTGGTTTGGATCTATGGTTTTTGGGGTTTTCTTTCTTTTTTTGGGGATATCCCGTTCTTGTTTGGGGTGTTTTTGACTTGTTTTTGGGTCTCCGTTGGGTTTCGTTGTGTTCTCGTTGCTCGTTAATGTAAATGGGAGTGGATTGTGGGTTTTGGAGAAGATCAGGTGAGTTTAGGGTGGTTTGGGGAGGAAATTCATAGTTTTTTTTTTTTGTTTTTTTTTTTTTTTCTTCTGATCCAGTTCTTTTTGGGGTGTTTTTGACGTGTTTTGGGTTGTCTGTTGCATTTCGTTGAGTTCCTAATGGGTTTTCTGGTGTTTGGGAGTGGACTTTGGGATTTGGGGAACATCAGGTAGGTTTAGGGTGTTTCTGGTGTGGATCTATGATTTTTTTTTTTTTTTGTTCGTTTTTTGGGGTTATCCCGTTCTTTTTTGGGGTGTTTTTGACGTGTTTTGTGGTCTCCGTTGGGTTTCGTTGTGTTTTCCGTGGTCATCATGGTGGAAAATGGTAAATTGTGGGTTTTGGAGAAGATCAGGTAGGTTTAGGGTGGTTTTGGGGTGGATCTATGATTTTGGGGTTATTTTCTTCCAGTTTTGGGGGTGATCCCGTTCGTTTTTGGGGTGCTTTTGACGTGTTTTGGGGTCTCCGTTGGGTTTCCTTGGGTTTTCTATTGTCATCGTTGTGGAAAAGAGTAATTTGTGGGTTTTGGAGAACATCAGGTAGGTTTAGGGTCTCCGTTGGGTTTCGTTGTGTTCTCGTTGCTCGTTAATGTAAATGGGAGTGGATTGTGGATTTTGGACAAGATCAGGTAGGTTTAGGGTGGTTTTGTAGAGAAATTCATAGTTTTGTGTTTTTTTTCTTCTGATCCAGTTCTTTTTTGGGGTGTTTTTGACGTGTTTTGCTTTCTCCGTTGGGTTTCGTTTGGTTTTCCATGGTCATCACGGTGAAAAAGAGTAAATTGTGTGTTTTGGAGAACATCAGGTAGGTTTAGTGGTGGTTTTGGGGTGGATCTATTGCTTTTAGAGATTTCTTTCGTTTTAGGGGTTGATCCTGTTCTTTTTTTGTGGTGTTTTTGACGTGTTTTGGGGTCTCCGTTGGGTTTCATTGTGTTTTCCATGGTCATCATGGTGGAAAATGGTAAATTGTGGGTTTTGGAGAAGATCAGGTAGGTTTAGAGTGGTTTTGTAGAAAAATTCATAGTTTTGTGTTTTTTTACTTCTGATCCAGTTCTTTTTTGGGGTGTTTTTGACGTGTTTTGTTTTCTCCGTTGGGTTTCGTGGTGTTTTCCATTGTCATCATGGTGAAAAAGAGTAAATTGTGGGTTTTGGAGAAGATCAGGTAGGTTTAGGGTGGTTTTGGGGTGGATCTATGCTTTTGGGTTTATTTTCTTCCAGTTTTGGGGGTGATCTCGTTCGTTTTTTGGGGTGTTTTTGACGTGTTTTGTGGTCTCCGTTGGTTTTCTTTGGGTTTTCCATGGTTATCGTTGTGGAAAAGAGTAAATTGTGGGTTTTGGAGAACGTCAGGTAGGTTTAGCGTGGTTCTGGTTTGGATCTATTGTTTTTGGGTTTTTCTTTCGTTTTTTGGGGATATCCCGTTCTTGTTTGGGGTGTTTTTGACTTGTTTTTGGGTCTTCGTTGGGTTTCGTTGTGTTCTCGTTGCTCGTTAATGTAAATGGGAGTGGATTGTGGATTTTGGAGAAGATCAGGTAGGTTTAGGGTGGTTTTGTAGAGAAATTCATAGTTTTGTGTTTTTTTTTCTTCTGATCCAGTTCTTTATTGGGGTGTTTTTGACGTGTTTTGTTTTCTCCGTTGGGTTTCGTTGTGTTTTCCGTGGTCATCATGGTGGAAAATGGTAAATTGTGGGTTTTGGAGAAGATCAGGTAGGTTTAGTGTGGTTTTGGGGTGGATCTATGATTTTGGGTTTATTTTCTTCCAGTTTTGGGGGTGATCCCGTTCGTTTTTGGTGTGTTTTTGACGTGTTTTGTGGTCTCCGTTGGGTTTCCTTGGGTTTTCCATGGTTATCGTTGTGGAAAAGAGTAAATTGTGGGTTTTGGAGAACGTCAGGTATGTTTAGGGTGGTTTTGGCGTGGATCTACGGTTTTTGGGGTTTTCTTTCTTTTTTTAGGGGTTATCCCGTTCTTGTTTGGAGTGTTTTTGACTTATTTTGGGGTCTCCGTTGGGTTTTGTTGGGTTCTCGTTGGTCGTTAAGATAAATGGGAGTGGATTGTGGGTTTTGGAGAGGATCAGGTAGGTTTAGGGTGGTTTTGTAGAAAAAATCATAGTTTTGTGTTTTTTTACTTCTGATCCAGGTCTTTTTTGGGGTGTTTTTGACGTGTTTTGGGGTCTCCGTTGGGTTTCATTTGGTTTTCCATGGTCATCACGGTGAAAAAGAGTAAATTGTGGGTTTTGGAGTAGATCAGGTAGGTTTAGCGTGGTTCTGGTTTGGATCTATGGTTTTTAGGGTTTTCTTTCGTTTTTTGGGGATATCCCGTTCTTGTTTGGGGTGTTTTTGACTTGTTTTTGGGTCTCCGTTGGGTTTCGTTGTGTTCTCGTTGCTCGTTAATGTAAATGGGAGTGGATTGTGGGTTTTGGAGAAGATCAGGTGAGTTTAGGGTGGTTTTGGGAGGAAATTCATAGTTTTTGTTTTTTTTTTTTTCTTCTGATCCAGTTTTTTTTTGGGGTGTTTTTGACGTGTTTTGGGGTGTCCGTTGCATTTCGTTGAGTTCCTAATGGGTTTTCTGGTGGTTGGGAGTGGACTTTGGGATTTGGAGAACATCAGGTAGGTTTAGGGTGGTTCTGGTGTAGATCTATGATTTTTTTTTTTTCATTTTTTGGGGTTATCCCGTTCTTTTTTGGGGTGTTTTTGACGTGTTTTGTGGTCTCCGTTCGGTTTCGTTGTGTTTTCCGTGGTCATCATGGTGGAAAATGGTAAATTGTGGGTTTTGAAGAAGATCAGATAGGTTTAGGGTGGTTTTGTAGAAAAATTCATAGTTTTGTGTTTTTTTACTTCTGATCCAGTTCTTTTTTGGGGTGTTTTTGACGTGTTTTGTGGTCTCCGTTGGGCTTCCTTGTGTTTTCCGTGGTCATCATGGTGGAAAATTGTAAATTGTGTGTTTTGGAGAACATCAGGTAGTTTTAGTGTGGTTCTGGTTTGGATCTATGGTTTTTGCGGTTTTTCTATCGTTTTTTTGGTGTTTTCCCGTTCTTTTTTGGAGTGTTTTTGACTTGTTTTGGGGTCTCCGTTGGGTTTTGTTGGGTTCTCATTGGTCGTTAAGGTAAATGGGAGTGGATTGTGGGTTTTGGAGAAGATCAGGTAGGTTTAGGGTGGTTTTGTAGAGAAATTCATAGTTTTGTGTTTTTTTACTTCTGATCCAGTTCTTTATTGGGGTGTTTTTGACGTGTTTTGGGGTCTCCGTTGGGTTTCGTTGTGTTTTCCGTGGTCATCATGGTGGAAAATGGTAAATTGTGGGTTTTGGAGAAGATCAGGTAGGTTTAGGGTGGTTTTGGGGAGGATCTATGATTTTGGGGTTATTTTCTTCCAGCTTTGGGGGTCATCCCGTTCCTTTTTGGGGTGCTTTTGACGTGTTTTGGGGTCTCCGTTGGGTTTCCTTGGGTTTTCTATTGTCATCGTTGTGGAAAAGAGTAATTTGTGGGTTTTGGAGAACATCAGGTAGGTTTAGGGTGGTTTTGAAGAAAAAATCATAGTTTTGTTTTTTTTTTCTTCTGATCCAGTTCTTTTTTGTGGTGTTTTTGACGTGTTTTGGTTTCTCCGTTGGGTTTCGTTTGGTTTTCCATGGTCATCACGGTGAAAAAGAGTAAATTGTAGGTTTTGGAGAACATCAGGTAGGTTTAGTGGTGGATTTGGGGTGGATGTAAAGCTTTTAGAGTTTTCTTTCGTTTTAGGGTGTGATCGTGTTCTTTTTTTGTGGTGTTTTTGACGTGTTTTGGGGTCTCCGTTGGGTTTCGTTGTGTTTTCCATGGTCATCATGGTGGAAAATGGTAAATTGTGGGTTTTGGAGAAGATCAGATAGGTTTAGAGTGGTTTTGTAGAAAAATTCATAGTTTTGTGGTTTTTTACTTCTGATCCAGTTCTTTTTTGGGGTGTTTTTGACGTGTTTTGTTTTCTCCGTTGGGTTTCGTTTGGTTTTCCTTGGTCATCACGTTGAAAAAGAGTAAATTGTGGCTTTTGGAGAAGATCAGGTAGGTTTAGGGTGGTTTTGGGGTGGATCTATTGTTTTTGGGTATTTCTTTCTTTTTTGGGGATTTCCCGTTCTTGTTTGGGGTGTTTTTGATTGTTTTTGGGTCTCTGTTGGGTTTTGTTGTGTTCTTGTTGCTCGTTAATGTAAATGGGAGTGGATTGTGGGTTTTGGAGAAGATCAGGTTAGTTTAGGGTGGTTTGGGTGGAAATTCATAGTTTTTGTTTTTTTTTTCTTCTGATCCAGATCTTTTTTGGGGTGTTTTTGACGTGTTTTGGGGTGTGTGTTGCGTTTCGTTGAGTTCCTAATGGGTTTTCTGGTGGTTGGGAGTGGACTTTGGGCTTTGGAGAACATCAAGTAGGTTTAGGGTGGTTTTGGGGTGGATCTATGATTTTGGGGTTATTTTCTTCCAGTTTTGGGGGTGATCCCGTTCGTTTTTGGGGTGCTTTTGACGTGTTTTGGGATCTCCATTGGGTTTCCTTGGGTTTTCTATTATCATCGTTGTGGAAAAGAGTAAATTGTGGGTTTTGGAGAAGATCAGGTAGGTTTAGGGTGGTTTTGAAGAAAAAATCATAGTTTTGGTTTTTTTTTCTTCTGATCCAATTATTTATTTGGGGTGTTTTTGACGTGTTTTGGTTTCTCCGTTGGGTTTCGTTGTGTTTTCCATGGTCATCATGGTGGAAAATGGTAAATTGTGGGTTTTGGAGAAGATCAGATAGGTTTAGAGTGGTTTTGTAGAAAAATTCATAGTTTTGTGTTTTTTTACTTCTGATCCAGTTCTTTTTTTGGGTGTTTTTGACGTGTTTTGTTTTCTCCGTTGGGTTTCGTTTGGTTTTCCTTGGTCATCACGTTGAAAAAGAGTAAATTGTGGGTTTTGGAGAAGATCAGGTAGGTTTAGGGTGGTTTTGGGGTGGATCTATTGTTTTTGGGTTTTTCTTTCTTTTTTGGGGATTTCCCGTTCTTGTTTGGGGTGTTTTTGATTGTTTTTGGGTCTCTGTTGGGTTTTGTTGTGTTCTTGTTGCTCGTTAATGTAAATGGGAGTGGATTGTGGGTTTTGGAGAAGATCAGGTTAGTTTAGGGTGGTTTGGGTGGAAATTCATAGTTTTTGTTTTTTTTTTTCTTCTCATCCAGATCTTTTTTGGGGTGTTTTTGACGTGTTTTGGGGTGTCTGTTGCGTTTCGTTGAGTTCCTAATGGGTTTTCTGGTGTTTGGGAGTGGACTTTGGGCTTTGGAGAACATCAAGTAGGTTTAGGGTGGTTTTGGGGTGGATCTATGATTTTGGGGTTATTTTCTTCCAGTTTTGGGGGTGATCCCGTTCGTTTTTGGGGTGCTTTTGACGTGTTTTGTGGTCTCCGTTGGGTTTCCTTGGGTTTTCTATTGTCATCGTTGTGGAAAAGAGTAATTTGTGGGTTTTGGAGAAGATCAGGTAGGTTTAGGGTGGTTTTGAAGAAAAAATCATAGTTTTGGGTTTTTTTTCTTCTGATCCAGTTCTTTTTTGTGGTGTTTTTGACGTGTTTTGGTTTCTCCGTTGGGTTTCGTTTGGTTTTCCATGGTCATCACGGTGAAAAAGAGTAAATTGTGGGTTTTGGAGAACATCAGGTAGGTTTAGTGGTGGTTTTGGGGTGGATGTATGGCTTTTAGAGTTTTCTTTCGTTTTAGGGGGTGATCCTGTTCTTTTTTTGTGGTGTTTTTGACGTGTTTTGGGGTCTCCGTTGGGTTTCGTTGTGTTTTCCATGGTCATCATGGTGGAAAATGGTAAATTGTGGGTTTTGGAGAAGATCAGGTAGGTTTAGGGTGGTTTTGTAGAGAAATTCATAGTTTTGTGTTTTTTTACTTCTGATCCAGTTCTTTTTTGGGGTGTTTTTGACGTGTTTTGGGGTCTCCGTTGGGTTTCGTTGTGTTCTCGTTGCTCGTTAATGTAAATGGGAGTGGATTGTGGGTTTTGGAGAAGATCAGGTGAGTTTAGGGTGGTTTTGGGAGGAAATTCATAGTTTTTTTCTTTTTAATTTTTTTTTTCTTCTGATCCAGATCTTTTTTTTTTTTTTTTTTTTTTTTTTTTTTTTTTGATGTGTTTTGGGGTGTCTGTTGCGTTTCGTTGAGTTCTTAATGGGTTTTCTGGTGGTTGGGAGTGGACTTTGGGCTTTGGAGAACATCAAGTAGGTTTAGGGTAGTTTTGGGGTGGATCTATGATTTTGGGGTTATTTTCTTCCAGTTTTGGGGGTGATCCCGTTCTTTTTTGGGGTGTTTTTGACGTGTTTTGTGGTCTCTGTTGGGTTTCCTTGGGTTTTCCATGGTTATCGTTGTGGAAAAGAGTAAATTGTGGGTTTTGGAGAACATCAGGTAGGTTTAGCGTGGTTCTGGTTTGGATCTATTGTTTTTGGGTTTTTCTTTCGTTTTTTGGGGATATCCCGTTCTTGTTTGGGGTGTTTTTGACTTGTTTTTGGGTCTTCGTTGGGTTTCGTTGTGTTCTCGTTGCTCGTTAATGTAAATGGGAGTGGATTGTGGATTTTGGAGAAGATCAGGTAGGTTTAGGGTGGTTTTGTAGAGAAATTCATAGTTTTGTGTTTTTTTTCTTCTGATCCAGTTCTTTTTTGGGGTGTTTTTGACGTGTTTTGATTTCTCCGTTGGGTTTCGTTTGGTTTTCCATGGTCATCACGGTGAAAAAGAGTAAATTGTGGGTTTTGGAGAACATCAGGTAGGTTTAGTGGTGGTTTTGGGGTGGATGTATGGCTTTTAGAGTTTTCTTTCGTTTTAGGGGGTGATCCTGTTCTTTTTTTGTGGTGTTTTTGACGTGTTTTGGGGTCTCCGTTGGGTTTCGTTGTGTTTTCCATGGTCATCATGGTGGAAAATGGTAAATTGTGGGTTTTGGAGAAGATCAGGTAGGTTTAGGGTGGTTTTGTAGAGAAATTCATAGTTTTGTGTTTTTTTACTTCTGATCCAGTTCTTTTTTGGGGTGTTTTTGACGTGTTTTGGGGTCTCCGTTGGGTTTCGTTGTGTTCTCGTTGCTCGTTAATGTAAATGGGAGTGGATTGTGGGTTTTGGAGAAGATCAGGTGAGTTTAGGGTGGTTTTGGGAGGAAATTCATAGTTTTTTTCTTTTTAATTTTTTTTTTTCTTCTGATCCAGATCTTTTTTGTTTTTTTTTTTTTTTTTTTTTTGATGTGTTTTGGGGTGTGTGTTGCGTTTCGTTGAGTTCCTAATGGGTTTTCTGGTGGTTGGGAGTGGACTTTGGGCTTTGGAGAACATCAAGTAGGTTTAGGGTAGTTTTGGGGTGGATCTATGATTTTGGGGTTATTTTCTTCCAGTTTTGGGGGTGATCCCGTTCTTTTTTGGGGTGTTTTTGACGTGTTTTGTGGTCTCTGTTGGGTTTCCTTGGGTTTTCCATGGTTATCGTTGTGGAAAAGAGTAAATTGTGGGTTTTGGAGAACATCAGGTAGGTTTAGCGTGGTTCTGGTTTGGATCTATTGTTTTTGGGTTTTTCTTTCGTTTTTGGGGTATATCCCGTTCTTGTTTGGGGTGTTTTTGACTTGTTTTTGGGTCTTCGTTGGGTTTCGTTGTGTTCTCGTTGCTCGTTAATGTAAATGGGAGTGGATTGTGGATTTTGGAGAAGATCAGGTAGGTTTAGGGTGGTTTTGTAGAGAAATTCATAGTTTTGTGGTTTTTTACTTCTGATCCAGTTAATTTTTGGGGTGTTTTTGACGTGTTCTGGGGTCTCCGTTGGTTTTCGTTTGGTTTTCCATGGTCATCATGGTGAAAAAGAGTAAATTGTGGGTTTTGGAGAACATCAGGTAGGTTTAGTGGGGATTTTGGGGTGGATCTATGGCTTTTAGAGTTTTCTTTCTTTTTAGGGGTTGATCCTGTTCTTTTTTGTGGTGTTTTTGACGTGTTTTGGGGTCTCCGTTGGGTTTCGTTGTGTTTTCCATGGTCATCATGGTGGAAAATGATAAATTGTGGGTTTTGGAGAAGATCAGGTAGGTTTAGGGTGGTTTTGTAGAAAAATTCATAGTTTTGTGTTTTTTTACTTCTAATCCAGTTCTTTTTTGGGGTGTTTTTGACGTGTTTTGTGGTCTCCGTTGGGCTTCCTTGTGTTTTCCGTGGTCATCATGGTGGAAAATTGTAAATTGTGTGTTTTGGAGAACATCAGGTAGTTTTAGTGTGGTTCTGGTTTGGATCTGTGGTTTTTGCGGTTTTTCTATCTTTTTTTTTGTGTTATCCCGTTCTTTTTTGGAGTGTTTTTGACTTGTTTTGGGGTCTCCGTTGGGTTTTGTTGGGTTCTCATTGGTCGTTAAGGTAAATGGGAGTGGATTGTGGGTTTTGGAGAAGATCAGGTAGGTTTAGGGTGGTTTTGTAGAGAAATTCATAGTTTTGTGTTTTTTTACTTCTGATCCAGTTCTTTTTTGGGGTGTTTTTGACGTGTTTTGGGGTCTCCGTTGGGTTTCGTTGTGTTCTCGTTGCTCGTTAATGTAAATGGGAGTGGATTGTGGGTTTTGGAGAAGATCAGGTGAGTTTAGGGTGGTTTTGGGAGGAAATTCATAGTTTTTTTCTTTTTAATTTTTTTTTCTTCTGATCCAGATCTTTTTTTTTTTTTTTTTTTTTTTTTTTTTTTTTTTTTTGACGTGTTTTGGGGTGTCTGTTGCGTTTCGTTGAGTTCTTAATGGGTTTTCTGGTGGTTGGGAGTGGACTTTGGGCTTTGGAGAACATCAAGTAGGTTTAGGGTAGTTTTGGGGTGGATCTATGATTTTGGGGTTATTTTCTTCCAGTTTTGGGGGTGATCCCGTTCTTTTTTGGGGTGTTTTTGACGTGTTTTGTGGTCTCTGTTGGGTTTCCTTGGGTTTTCCATGGTTATCGTTGTGGAAAAGAGTAAATTGTGGGTTTTGGAGAACATCAGGTAGGTTTAGCGTGGTTCTGGTTTGGATCTATTGTTTTTGGGTTTTTCTTTCGTTTTTTGGGGATATCCCGTTCTTGTTTGGGGTGTTTTTGACTTGTTTTTGGGTCTTCGTTGGGTTTCGTTGTGTTCTCGTTGCTCGTTAATGTAAATGGGAGTGGATTGTGGATTTTGGAGAAGATCAGGTAGGTTTAGGGTGGTTTTGTAGAGAAATTCATAGTTTTGTGTTTTTTTTCTTCTGATCCAGTTCTTTTTTGGGGTGTTTTTGACGTGTTTTGATTTCTCCGTTGGGTTTCGTTTGGTTTTCCATGGTCATCACGGTGAAAAAGAGTAAATTGTGTGTTTTGGAGAACATCAGGTAGGTTTAGTGGGGATTTTGGGGTGGATCTATTGCTTTTAGAGATTTCTTTCGTTTTAGGGGTTGATCCTGTTCTTTTTTTGTGGTGTTTTTGACGTGTTTTGGGGTCTCCGTTGGGTTTCGTTGTGTTTTCCATGGTCATCATGGTGGAAAATGGTAAATTGTGGGTTTTGGAGAAGATCAGGTAGGTTTAGGGTGGTTTTGTAGAAAAATTCATAGTTTTGTGTTTTTTTACTTCTGATCCAGTTCTTTTTTGGGGTGTTTTTGACGTGTTTTGGGGTCTCCGTTGGGTTTCGTTGTGTTTTCCATTGTCATCATGGTGAAAAAGAGTAAATTGTGGGTTTTGGAGAAGATCAGGTAGGTTTAGGGTGGTTTTGGGGTGGATCTATGATTTTGGGTTTATTTTCTTCCAGTTTTGGGGGTGATCCCGTTCGTTTTTTGGGGTGTTTTTGACGTGTTTTGTGGTCTCCGTTGGGTTTCCTTGGGTTTTCCATGGTTATCGTTGTGGAAAAGAGTAAATTGTGGGTTTTGGAGAACGTCAGGTATGTTTAGGGTGGTTTTGGCGTGGATCTACGGTTTTTGGTGTTTTCTTTCTTTTTTTAGGGGTTATCCCGTTCTTGTTTGGAGTGTTTTTGACTTGTTTTGGGGTCTCCGTTGGGTTTTGTTGGGTTCTCGTTGGTCGTTAAGATAAATGGGAGTGGATTGTGGGTTTTGGAGAGGATCAGGTAGGTTTAGGGTGGTTTTGTAGAAAAAATCATAGTTTTGTGTTTTTTTACTTCTGATCCAGGTCTTTTTTGGGGTGTTTTTGACGTGTTTTGGGGACTCCGTTGGGTTTCATTTGGTTTTCCATGGTCATCACGGTGAAAAAGAGTAAATTGTGGGTTTTGGAGTAGATCAGGTAGGTTTAGCGTGGTTCTGGTTTGGATCTATGGTTTTTAGGGTTTTCTTTCGTTTTTTGGGGATATCCCGTTCTTGTTTGGGGTGTTTTTGACTTGTTTTTGGGTCTCCGTTGGGTTTCGTTGTGTTCTCGTTGCTCGTTAATGTAAATGGGAGTGGATTGTGGGTTTTGGAGAAGATCAGGTGAGTTTAGGGTGGTTTTGGGAGGAAATTCATAGTTTTTGTTTTTTTTTTTTTTCTTCTGATCCAGTTTTTTTTTGGGGTGTTTTTGACGTGTTTTGGGGTGTCCGTTGCATTTCGTTGAGTTCCTAATGGGTTTTCTGGTGGTTGGGAGTGGACTTTGGGATTTGGGGAACATCAGGTAGGTTTAGGGTGGTTCTGGTGTAGATCTATGATTTTTTTTTTTTCGTTTTTTGGGGTTATCCCGTTCTTTTTTGGGGTGTTTTTGACGTGTTTTGGGGTCTCCGTTGGGTTTCGTTGTGTTTTCCGTGGTCATCATGGTGGAAAATTGTAAATTGTGTGTTTTGGAGAACATCAGGTAGTTTTAGTGTGGTTCTGGTTTGGATCTATGGCTTTTGCGGTTTTTCTATCATTTTTTTGGTGTTATCCCGTTCTTTTTTGGAGTGTTTTTGACTTGTTTTGGGGTCTCCGTTGGGTTTTGTTGGGTTCTCATTGGTCGTTAAGGTAAATGGGAGTGGATTGTGGGTTTTGGAGAAGATCAGGTAGGTTTAGGGTGGTTTTGGGGTGGATCTATGATTTTGGGTTTATTTTCTTCCAGTTTTGGGGGTGATCCCGTTCGTTTTTGGGGTGTTTTTGACGTGTTTTGTGGTCTCCGTTGGGTTTCCTTGGTTTTTCATGGTCATCGTTGTGGAAAATGGTAAATTGTGGGTTTTGGAGAAGATCAGGTAGGTTTAGGGTGGTTTTGGGGAGGATCTATGATTTTGGGGTTATTTTCTTCCAGCTTTGAAGGTCATCCCGTTCCTTTTTGGGGTGCTTTTGACGTGTTTTGGGGTCTCCGTTGGGTTTCCTTGTTTTTTTCTCTTGTCATCGTTGTGGAAAAGAGTAAATTGTGGGTTTTGGAGCAGATCAGGTAGGTTTAGGGTGGTTTTGTAGAAAAAATCATAGTTTTGGTTTTTTTTTCTTCTGATCCAGTTCTTTTTTGGGGTGTTTTTGACGTGTTTTGATTTCTCCGTTGGGTTTCGTTTGGTTTTCCATGGTCATCACGGTGAACAAGAGTAAATTGTGGGTTTTGGAGAACATCAGGTAGGTTTAGTGGTGGTTTTGGGGTGGATCTATTGCTTTTAGAGTTTTCTTTCGTTTTAGGGGTTGATCCTGTTCTTTTTTTGTGGTGTTTTTGACGTGTTTTGGGGTCTCCGTTGGGTTTCGTTGTGTTTTCCATGGTCATCATGGTGGAAAATTGTAAATTGTGTGTTTTGGAGAACATCAGGTAGTTTTAGTGTGGTTCTGGTTTGGATCTATGGTTTTTGCGGTTTTTCTATCGTTTTTTTGGTGTTTTCCCGTTCTTTTTTGGAGTGTTTTTGACTTGTTTTGGGGTCTCCGTTGGGTTTCGTTGTGTTCTCGTTGCTCGTTAATGTAAATGGGAGTGGATTGTGGATTTTGGAGAAGATCAGGTAGGTTTAGGGTGGTTTTGTAGAGAAATTCATAGTTTTGTGTTTTTTTTCTTATGATCCAGTTCTTTTTTGGGGTGTTTTTGACGTGTTTTGATTTCTCCGTTGGGTTTCGTTTGGTTTTCCATGGTCATCACGGTGAAAAAGAGTAAATTGTGTGTTTTGGAGAACATCAGGTAGGTTTAGTGGTGGTTTTGGGGTGGATCTATTGCTTTTAGAGATTTCTTTCGTTTTAGGGGTTGATCCTGTTCTTTTTTTGTGGTGTTTTTGACGTGTTTTGGGGTCTCCGTTGGGTTTCGTTGTGTTTTCCGTGGTCATCATGGTGGAAAATGGTAAATTGTGGGTTTTGGAGAAGATCAGGTAGGTTTAGGGTGGTTTTGGGGTGGATCTATGATTTTTTTTTTATTTTTTTGGTTTTTGGGGTTATCCCGTTCTTTTTTGGGGTGTTTTTACGTGTTTTGTGGTCTCCGTTGGGTTTCGTTGTGTTTTCCGTGGTCATCATGGTGGAAAATGGTAAATTGTGGGTTTTGGAGAACATCAGGTAGGTTTAGTGTGGTTTTGGGGAGGATCTATGATTTTGGGGTTATTTTCTTCCAGTTTTGGGGGTGATCCCGTTCGTTTTTGGGGTGCTTTTGACGTGTTTTGGGGTCTCCGTTGGGTTTCCTTGAGTTTTCTATTGTCATCGTTGTGGAAAAGAGTAATTTGTGGGTTTTGGAGAAGATCAGGTAGGTTTAGGGTGGTTTTGTAGAAAAAATCATAGTTTTGGTTTTTTTTTCTTCTGATCCAGTTCTTTTTTGTGGTGTTTTTGACGTGTTTTGGTTTCTCCGTTGGGTTTCGTTTGGTTTTCCATGGTCATCACGGTGAAAAAGAGTAAATTGTGGGTTTTGGAGAACATCAGGTAGGTTTAGTGGTGGATTTGGGGTGGATGTATGGCTTTTAGAGTTTTCTTTCGTTTTAGGGGGTGATCCAGTTCTTTTTTGGAGTGTTTTTGATGTGTTTTGTTTTCTCCGTTGGGTTTCGTGGTGTTTTCCATTGTCATCATGGTGAAAAAGAGTAAATTGTGGGTTTTGGAGAAGATCAGGTAGGTTTAGGGTGGTTTTGGGGTGGATCTATTGTTTTTGGGTCTATGTTGGGTTTTGTTGTGTTCTTGTTGCTCGTTAATGTAAATGGGACTGGATTGTGGGTTTTGGAGAAGATCAGGTTAGTTTAGGGTGGTTTGGGTGGAAATTCATAGTTTTTGTTTTTTTTTTTTTTTTCTTCTGATCCAGTTCATTTTTGGGGTGTTTTTGACGTGTTTTGGGTTGTCCGTTGCGTTTCGTTGAGTTCCTAATGGGTTTTCTGGTGGTTGGGAGTGGATTTTGGGATTTGGAGAACGTCAGGTAGATTTAGGGTGGTTTTGGGGTGGATCTATGATTTTGGGGTTATTTTCTTCCAGTTTTGGGGGTGATCCCGTTCGTTTTTGGGGTGCTTTTGACGTGTATTGGGGTCTCCGTTAGGTTTCCTTGGGTTTTCTATTGTCATCGTTGTGGAAAAGAGTAAATTGTGGGTTTTGGAGAAGATCAGGTAGGTTTAGGGTGGTTTTGAAGAAAAAATCATAGTTTTGGGTTTTTTTTCTTCTGATCCAGTTCTTTTTTGGGGTGTTTTTGACGTGTTTTGGTTTCTCCGTTGGGTTTCGTTTGGTTTTCCATGGTCATCACGGTGAAAAAGAGTAAATTGTGGGTTTAGGAGAACATCAGGTAGTTTTAGTGGTGGATTTGGGGTGGATGTATGGCTTTTAGAGTTTTCTTTCGTTTTAGGGGGTGATCCTGTTCTTTTTTTGTGGTGTTTTTGACGTGTTTTGGGGTCTCCGTTGGGTTTCGTTGTGTTTTCCATGGTCATCATGGTGAAAAAGAGTAAATTGTGGGTTTTGGAGAAGATCAGGTAGGTTTAGGGTGGTTTTGTAGAAAAATTCATAGTTTTGTGTTTTTTTACTTCTGATCCAGTTCTTTTTTGGGGTGTTTTTGACGTGTTTTTGTTTTCTCCGTTGGCTTCGTTTGGTTTTCCATTGTCATCATGGTGAAAAAGAGTAAATTGTGGGTTTTGGAGAAGATCAGGTAGGTTTAGGGTGGTTTTGGGGTGGATCTATTGTTTTTGGGTTTTTCTTTCTTTTTTGGGGATATCCCGTTCTTGTTTGGGTTGTATTTGATTGTTTTGGGGTCTCTGTTTGGTCTTGTTGTGTTCTTGTTGCTCGTTAATGTAAATGGGAGTGGATTGTGGGTTTTGGAGAAGATCAGGTGAGTTTAGGGTGGTTTGGGTGGAAATTCATAGTTTTTGTTTTTTTTTTTTTTTTTTTTTTCTTCTCATCCAGATCTTTTTTGAGGTGTTTTTGACGTGTTTTGGTGTGTCTGTTGCGTTTCGTTGAGTTCATAATGGGGTTTCTGGTGGTTGGGAGTGGACTTTGGGATTTGGAGAACATCAAGTAGGTTTAGGGTGGTTTTGGGGTGGATCTATGATTTTGGGGTTATTTTCTTCCAGTTTTGGGGGTCATCCCGTTCTTTTTTGTGGTGTTTTTGACGTGTTTTGTGGTCTCCGTTGGGTTTCCTTGTGTTTTACATGGTTATCGTTGTGGAAAAGAGTAAATTGTGGGTTTTGGAGAACGTCAGGTAGGTTTAGGGTGGTTTTGGGGTGGATCTACGGTTTTTGGGGTTTTCTTTCTTTTTTTAGGGGTTATCCCGTTCTTGTTTGGGGTGTTTTGACTTGTTTTGGGGTCTCCGTTGGGTTTTGTTGGGTTCTCATTGGTCGTTAAGGTAAATGGGAGTGGATTGTGGATTTTGGAGAAGATCAGGTAGGTTTAGGGTGGTTTTGCAGAAAAAAATCATAGTTTTGGGGTTTTTTACTTCTGATCCAGTTCTTTATTGGGGTGTTTTTGACGTGTTTTGGGGTGTCCGTTGGGTTTCGTTGTGTTTTCCGTGGTCATCATGTTGGTAAATGGTAAATTGTGGGTTTTGGAGATCAGGTAGGTTTAGGGTGGTTTTGGGGAGGATCTATGATTTTGGGGTTATTTTCTTCCAGCTTTGGGGGTCATCCCGTTCGTTTTTGGGGTGCTTTTGACGTGTATTGGGGTCTCCGTTGGGTTTCCTTGTTTTTTCTCTTGTCATCGTTGTGGAAAAGAGTAAATTGTAGGTTTTGGAGAAGATCAGGTAGGTTTAGGGTGGTTTTGTAGAAAAAATCATAGTTTTGTGTTTTTTTTTACTGATCCAGTTCTTTTTTGGAGTTTTTTTGACGTGTTTTGGTTTCTCCGTTGGGTTTTCGTTTGGTTTTCCATGGTCATCACGGTGAAAAAGAGTAAATTGTGGGTTTTGGAGAACATCAGGTAGGTTTAGTGGTGGTTTTGGGGTGGATGTATGGCTTTTAGAGTTTTCTTTCTTTTTAGGGGGTGATCCTGTTCTTTTTTGTGGTGTTTTTGACGTGTTTGGGGTGTCCGTTGGGTTTCGTTGTTTTTTCCATGGTCATCATGGTGGAAAATGATAAATTGTGGTTTTGGAGAAGATCAGGTAGGTTTAGGGTGGTTTTGTAGAAAAATTCATAGTTTTGTGTTTTTTTACTTCTAATCCAGTTCTTTTTTGGGGTGTTTTTGACGTGTTTTGTGGTCTCCGTTGGCTTCCTTGTGTTTTCCGTGGTCATCATGGTGGAAAATTGTAAATTGTGTGTTTTGGAGAACATCAGGTAGTTTTAGTGTGGTTCTGGTTTGGATCTATGGTTTTTGCGGTTTTTCTATCGTTTTTTTTGGTGTTTTCCCGTTCTTTTTTGGAGTGTTTTTGACTTGTTTTGGGGTCTCCGTTGGGTTTTGTTGTGTTCTCATTGGTCGTTAAGGTAAATGGGAGTGGATTGTGGGTTTTGGAGAAGATCAGGTAGGTTTAGGGTGGTTTTGTAGAGAAATTCATAGTTTTGTGTTTTTTTACTTCTGATCCAGTTCTTTTTTGGGGTGTTTTTGACGTGTTTTGGGGTCTCCGTTGGGTTTCGTTGTGTTCTCGTTGCTCGTTAATGTAAATGGGAGTGGATTGTGGGTTTTGGAGAAGATCAGGTGAGTTTAGGGTGGTTTTGGGAGGAAATTCATAGTTTTTTTCTTTTTAATTTTTTTTTTTTCTTCTGATCCAGATCTTTTTTTTTTTTTTTTTTTTTTTTTGACGTGTTTTGGGGTGTCTGTTGCGTTTCGTTGAGTTCCTAATTGGTTTTCTGGTGGTTGGGAGTGGACTTTGGGATTTGGAGAACATCAAGTAGGTTTAGGGTAGTTTTGGGGTGGATCTATGATTTTGGGGTTATTTTCTTCCAGTTTTGGGGGTGATCCCGTTCTTTTTTGGGGTGTTTTTGACGTGTTTTGTGGTCTCCGTTGGGATTCCTTGGGTTTTCCATGGTTATCGTTGTGGAAAAGAGTAAATTGTGGGTTTTGGAGAACATCAGGTAGGTTTAGCGTGGTTCTGGTTTTGATCTATTGTTTTTGGGTTTTTCTTTCGTTTTTGGGGGATATCCCGTTCTTGTTTGGGGTGTTTTTGACTTGTTTTTGGGGTGTCCGTTGGGTTTCGTTGTGTTCTCGTTGCTCGTTAATGTAAATGGGAGTGGATTGTGGATTTTGGAGAAGATCAGGTAGGTTTAGGGTGGTTTTGTAGAGAAATTCATAGTTTTGTGTTTTTTTACTTCTGATCCAGTTCTTTTTTGGGGTGTTTTTTACGTGTTTTGTGGTCTCCGTTGGGCTTCCTTGTGTTTTCCGTGGTCATCATGGTGGAAAATTGTAAATTGTGTGTTTTGGAGAACATCAGGTAGTTTTAGTGTGGTTCTGGTTTGGATCTATGGTTTTTGGGGTTTTCTTTCTTTTTTTGGGGATATCCCGTTCTTGTTTGGGGTGTTTTTGACTTGTTTTTGGGTCTCCGTTGGGTTTTGTTGTGTTCTCATTGCTCGTTAATGTAAATGGGAGTGGATTGTGGGTTTTGGAGAAGATCAGGTGAGTTTAGGGTGGTTTTGGGAGGAAATTCATAGTTTTTTTTTTTTTTTTTTTTTTTTTTTCTTCTGATCCAGTTCTTTTTGGGGTGTTTTTGACGTGTTTTGGGGTGTCTGTTGCATTTCGTTGAGTTCCTAATGGGTTTTCTGGTGTTTGGGAGTGGACTTTGGGATTTGGGGAACATCAGGTAGGTTTAGGGTGTTTCTGGTGTGGATCTATGTTTTTTTTTTTTTTTTTTTCTTTTTTTGGGGTTATCCCGTTCTTTTTTGGGGTGTTTTTGACGTGTTTTGTGGTCTCCGTTGGGTTTCGTTGTGTTTTCCGTGGTCATCATGGTGGAAAATGGTAAATTGTGGGTTTTGGAGAACATCAGGTAGGTTTAGTGTGGTTTTGGGGTGGATCTATGATTTTGGGGTTATTTTCTTCCAGTTTTAGGGGTGATCCCGTTCGTTTTTGGGGTGCTTTTGACGTGTTTTGGGGTCTCCGTTGGGTTTCCTTGGGTTTTCTATTGTCATCGTTGTGGAAAAGAGTAATTTGTGGGTTTTGGAGAAGATCAGGTAGGTTTAGGGTGGTTTTGAAGAAAAAATCATAGTTTTGGTTTTTTTTTCTTCTGATCCAGTTCTTTTTTGTGGTGTTTTTGACGTGTTTTGGTTTCTCCGTTGGGTTTCGTTTGGTTTTCCATGGTCATCACGGTGAAAAAGAGTAAATTGTGGGTTTTGGAGAACATCAGGTAGGTTTAGTGGTGGATTTGGGGTGGATCTATGTCTTTTAGAGTTTTCTTTCGTTTTAGGGGGTGATCCTGTTCTTTTTTTGTGGTGTTTTTGACGTGTTTTGGGGTCTCCGTTGGGTTTCGTTGTGTTTTCCATGGTCATCATGGTGGAAAATGGTAAATTGTGGGTTTTGGAGAAGATCAGATAGGTTTAGAGTGGTTTTGTAGAAAAATTCATAGTTTTGTGTTTTTTTACTTCTGATCCAGTTCTTTTTTTGGGTGTTTTTGACGTGTTTTGTTTTCTCCGTTGGGTTTCGTTTGGTTTTCCTTGGTCATCACGTTGAAAAAGAGTAAATTTTGGGTTTTGGAGTAGATCAGGTAGGTTTAGGGTGGTTTTGGGGTGGATCTATTGTTTTTGGGGTTTTTCTTTCTTTTTTGGGGATTTCCCGTTATTGTTTTGGGTGTTTTTTGATTGTTTTTGGGTCTCTGTTGGGTTTTGTTGTGTTCTTGTTGCTCGTTAATGTAAATGGGAGTGGATTGTTGGTTTTGGAGAAGATCAGGTTAGTTTAGGGTGGTTTGGGTGGAAATTCATAGTTTTTGGTTTTTTTTTTCTTCTGATCCAGATCTTTTTTGGGGTGTTTTTGACGTGTTTTGGGGTGTCTGTTGCGTTTCGTTGAGTTCCTAATGGGTTTTCTGGTGGTTGGGAGTGGACTTTGGGCTTTGGAGAACATCAAGTAGGTTTAGGGTAGTTTTGGGGTGGATCTATGATTTTGGGGTTATTTTCTTCCAGTTTTGGGGGTGATCCCGTTCGTTTTTGGGGTGCTTTTGACGTGTTTTGGGGTCTCCGTTGGGTTTCCTTGGGTTTTCTATTGTCATCGTTGTGGAAAAGAGTAATTTGTGGGTTTTGGAGAACATCAGGTAGGTTTAGCGTGGTTCTGGTTTGGATCTATTGTTTTTGGGTTTTTCTTTCGTTTTTGGGGGATATCCCGTTCTTGTTTGGGGTGTTTTTGACTTGTTTTTGGGTCTTCGTTGGGTTTCGTTGTGTTCTCGTTGCTCGTTAATGTAAATGGGAGTGGATTGTGGATTTTGGAGAAGATCAGGTAGGTTTAGGGTGGTTTTGTAGAGAAATTCATAGTTTTGTGTTTTTTTTTCTTCTGATCCAGTTCTTTTTTGGGGTGTTTTTGACGTGTTTTGATTTCTCCGTTGGGTTTCGTTTGGTTTTCCATGGTCATCATGGTGAACAAGAGTAAATTGTGTGTTTTGGAGAACATCAGGTAGGTTTAGTGGTGGTTTTGGGGTGGATCTATTGCTTTTAGAGATTTTTTTCGTTTTAGGGGTGGATCCTGTTCTTTTTTTGTGGTGTTTTTGACGTGTTTTGGTTTCTCCGTTGGGTTTCGTTGTGTTTTCCATGGTCATCATGGTGGAAAATGGTAAATTGTGGGTTTTGGAGAAGATCAGGTAGGTTTAGGGTGGTTTTGTAGAAAAATTCATAGTTTTGTGTTTTTTTACTTCTGATCCAGTTCTTTTTTGGGGTGTTTTTGACGTGTTTTGTTTTCTCCGTTGGGTTTCGTGGTGTTTTCCATTGTCATCATGGTGAAAAAGAGTAAATTGTGGCTTTTGGAGAAGATCAGGTAGGTTTAGGGTGGTTTTGGGGTGGATCTATGATTTTGGGTTTATTTTCTTCCAGATTTGGGGGTGATCCCGTTCGTTTTTTGGGTTGTTTTTGACGTGTTTTGTGGTCTCCGTTGGGTTTCCTTGGGTTTTCCATGGTTATCGTTGTGGAAAAGAGTAAATTGTGTGTTTTGGAGAACGTCAGGTATGTTTAGGGTGGTTTTGGCGTGGATCTACGGTTTTTGGGGTTTTCTTTCTTTTTTTAGGGGTTATCCCGTTCTTGTTTGGAGTGATTTTGACTTGTTTTGGGGTCTCCGTTGGGTTTTGTTGGGTTCTCGTTGGTCGTTAAGATAAATGGGAGTGGATTGTGGGTTTTGGAGAGGATCAGGTAGGTTTAGGGTGGTTTTGTAGAAAAAATCATAGTTTTGTGTTTTTTTACTTCTGATCCAGGTCTTTTTTGGGGTGTTTTTGACGTGTTTTGGGGACTCCGTTGGGTTTCATTTGGTTTTCCATGGTCATCACGGTGAAAAAGAGTAAATTGTGGGTTTTGGAGTAGATCAGGTAGGTTTAGCGTGGTTCTGGTTTGGATCTATGGTTTTTAGGGTTTTCTTTCGTTTTTTGGGTATATCCCGTTCTTGTTTGGGGTGTTTTTGACTTGTTTTTGGGTCTCCGTTGGGTTTCGTTGTGTTCTCGTTGCTCGTTAATGTAAATGGGAGTGGATTGTGGGTTTTGGAGAAGATCAGGTGAGTTTAGGGTGGTTTTGGGAGGAAATTCATAGTTTTTGTTTTTGTTTTTTTTTCTTCTGATCCAGTTTTTTTTTGGGGTGTTTTTGACGTGTTTTGGGTTGTCCGTTGCATTTCGTTGAGTTCCTAATGGGTTTTCTGGTGTTTGGGTGTGGACTTTGGGATTTGGATAACATCAGGTAGGTTTAGGGTGGTTCTGGTGTAGATCTATGATTTTTTTTTTTTCTTTTTTTGGGGTTATCCCGTTCTTTTTTGGGGTGTTTTTGACGTGTTTTGGGGTCTCCGTTGGGTTTCGTTGTGTTTTCCGTGGTCATCATGGTGGAAAATTGTAAATTGTGTGTTTTGGAGAACATCAGGTAGTTTTAGTGTGGTTCTGGTTTGGATCTGTGGTTTTTGCTGTTTTTCTATCGTTTTTTTGGTGTTTTCCCGTTCTTTTTTGGAGTGTTTTTGACTTGTTTTGGGGTCTCCGTGGGGTTTTGTTGGGTTCTCATTGGTCGTTAAGGTAAATGGGAGTGGATTGTGGGTTTTGGAGAAGATCAGGTGAGTTTAGGGTGGTTTTGTAGAGAAATTCATAGTTTTGTGTTTTTTTTCTTCTGATCCAGTTCTTTTTTGGGGTGTTTTTGACGTGTTTTGATTTCTCCGTTGGGTTTCGTTTGGTTTTCCATGGTCATCATGGTGAACAAGAGTAAATTGTGTGTTTTGGAGAACATCAGGTGAGTTTAGGGTGGTTTTGGAGTGGATCTATTGCTTTTAGAGATTTCTTTCGTTTTAGGGGTTGATCCTGTTCTTTTTTTGTGGTGTTTTTGACGTGTTTTGGTTTCTCCGTTGGGTTTCGTTGTGTTTTCCATGGTCATCATGGTGGAAAATGGTAAATTGTGGGTTTTGGAGAAGATCAGGTAGGTTTAGGGTGGTTTTGTAGAAAAATTCATAGTTTTGTGTTTTTTTACTTCTGATCCAGTTCTTTTTTGGGGTGTTTTTGACGTGTTTTGTTTTCTCCGTTGGGTTTCGTTTGGTTTTCCGTGGTCATCACGTTGAAAAAGAGTAAATTTTGAGTTTTGGAGAAGATCAGGTAGGTTTAGGGTAGTTTTGGGGTGGATCTATGATTTTGGGTTTATTTTCTTCCAGATTTGGGGGTGATCCCGTTCGTTTTTTGGGTTGTTTTTGACGTGTTTTGTGGTCTCCGTTGGGTTTCCTTGGGTTTTCCATGGTTATCGTTGTGGAAAAGAGTAAATTGTGGGTTTTGGAGAACGTCAGGTATGTTTAGGGTGGTTTTGGCGTGGATCTACGGTTTTTGGGGTTTTCTTTCTTTTTTTTAGGGGTTATCCCGTTCTTGTTTGGAGTGATTTTGACTTGTTTTGGGGTCTCCGTTGGGTTTTGTTGGGTTCTCGTTGGTCGTTAAGATAAATGGGAGTGGATTGTGGGTTTTGGAGAGGATCAGGTAGGTTTAGGGTGGTTTTGTAGAAAAAATCATAGTTTTGTGTTTTTTTACTTCTGATCCAGGTCTTTTTTGGGGTGTTTTTGACGTGTTTTGGGGACTCCGTTGGGTTTCATTTGGTTTTCCATGGTCATCACGGTGAAAAAGAGTAAATTGTGGGTTTTGGAGTAGATCAGGTAGGTTTAGCGTGGTTCTGGTTTGGATCTATGGTTTTTAGGGTTTTCTTTCGTTTTTTGGGTATATCCCGTTCTTGTTTGGGGTGTTTTTGACTTGTTTTTGGGTCTCCGTTGGGTTTCGTTGTGTTCTCGTTGCTCGTTAATGTAAATGGGAGTGGATTGTGGGTTTTGGAGAAGATCAGGTGAGTTTAGGGTGGTTTTGGGAGGAAATTCATAGTTTTTGTTTTTGTTTTTTTTTCTTCTGATCCAGTTTTTTTTTGGGGTGTTTTTGACGTGTTTTGGGTTGTCCGTTGCATTTCGTTGAGTTCCTAATGGGTTTTCTGGTGTTTGGGAGTGGACTTTGGGATTTGGAGAACATCAGGTAGGTTTAGGGTGGTTCTGGTGTAGATTTATGATTTTTTTTTTTTCGTTTTTTGGGGTTATCCCGTTCTTTTTTGGGGTGCTTTTGACGTGTTTTGGGGTCTCCGTTGGGTTTCGTTGTGTTTTCCGTGGTCATCATGGTGGAAAATTGTAAATTGTGTGTTTTGGAGAACATCAGGTAGTTTTAGTGTGGTTCTGGTTTGGATCTATGGTTTTTGCGGTTTTTCTATCGTTTTTTTGGTGTTTTCCCGTTCTTTTTTGGAGTGTTTTTGACTTGTTTTGGGGTCTCCGTTGGGTTTTGTTGGGTTCTCATTGGTCGTTAAGGTAAATGGGAGTGGATTGTGGGTTTTGGAGAAGATCAGGTAGGTTTAGGGTGGTTTTGTAGAGAAATTCATAGTTTTGTGTTTTTTTACTTCTGATCCAGTTCTTTATTGGGGTGTTTTTGACGTGTTTTGGGGTGTCCGTTGGGTTTCGTTGTGTTTTCCGTGGTCATCATGGTGGAAAATGGTAAATTGTGGGTTTTGGAGAAGATCAAATAGGTTTAGAGTGGTTTTGTAGAAAAATTCATAGTTTTGTGTTTTTTTACTTCTGATCCAGTTCTTTTTTGGGGTGTTTTTGACGTGTTTTGTTTTCTCCGTTGGGTTTCGTTTGGTTTTCCTTGGTCATCACGTTGAAAAAGGGTAAATTGTGGCTTTTGGAGAAGATCAGGTAGGTTTAGGGTGGTTTTGGGGTGGATCTATTGTTTTTGGGTTTTTCTTTCTTTTTTGGGGATTTCCCGTTATTGTTTGGGGTGTTTTTGATTGTTTTTGGGTCTCTGTTGGGTTTTGTTGTGTTCTTGTTGCTCGTTAATGTAAATGGGAGTGGATTGTTGGTTTTGGAAAAGATCAGGTTAGTTTAGGGTGGTTTGGGTGGAAATTCATAGTTTTTGTTTTTTTTTTCTTCTGATCCAGATCTTTTTTGGGGTGTTTTTGACGTGTTTTGGGGTGTCTGTTGCGTTTCGTTGAGTTCCTAATGGGTTTTCTGGTGGTTGGGAGTGGACTTTGGGCTTTGGAGAACATCAAGTAGGTTTAGGGTGGTTTTGGGGTGGATCTATGATTTTGGGGTTATTTTCTTCCAGTTTTGGGGGTGATCCCGTTCGTTTTTGGGGTGCTTTTGACGTGTTTTGTGGTCTCCGTTGGGTTTCCTTGGGTTTTCTATTGTCATCGTTGTGGAAAAGAGTAATTTGTGGGTTTTGGAGAAGATCAGGTAGGTTTAGGGTGGTTTTGAAGAAAAAATCATAGTTTTGGGTTTTTTTTCTTCTGATCCAGTTCTTTTTTGTGGTGTTTTTGACGTGTTTTGGTTTCTCCGTTGGGTTTCGTTTGGTTTTCCATGGTCATCACGGTGAAAAAGAGTAAATTGTGGGTTTTGGAGAACATCAGGTAGGTTTAGTGGTGGATTTGGGGTGGATCTATGGCTTTTAGAGTTTTCTTTCGTTTTAGGGGGTGATCCTGTTCTTTTTTTGTGGTGTTTTTGACGTGTTTTGGGGTCTCCGTTGGGTTTCGTTGTGTTTTCCATGGTCATCATGGTGGAAAATGGTAAATTGTGGGTTTTGGAGAAGATCAGGTAGGTTTAGGGTGGTTTTGTAGAAAAATTCATAGTTTTGTGTTTTTTTACTTCTGATCCAGTTCTTTTTTGGGGTGTTTTTGACGTGTTTTTTTTTCTCCGTTGGGTTTCGTTGTGTTCTCGTTGCTCGTTAATGTAAATGGGAGTGGATTGTGGGTTTTGGAGAAGATCAGGTGAGTTTAGGGTGGTTTTGGGAGGAAATTCATAGTTTTTTTCTTTTTAATTTTTTTTTTTTCTTCTGATCCAGATCTTTTTTTTTTTTTTTTTTTTTTTTTTGACGTGTTTTGGGGTGTCTGTTGCGTTTCGTTGAGTTCCTAATTGGTTTTCTGGTGGTTGGGAGTGGACTTTGGGATTTGGAGAACATCAAGTAGGTTTAGGGTAGTTTTGGGGTGGATCTATGATTTTGGGGTTATTTTCTTCCAGTTTTGGGGGTCATCCCGTTCTTTTTTGGGGTGTTTTTGACGTGTTTTGTGGTCTCTGTTGGGTTTCCTTGGGTTTTCCATGGTTATCGTTGTGGAAAAGAGTAAATTGTGGGTTTTGGAGAACATCAGGTAGGTTTAGCGTGGTTCTGGTTTGGATCTATTGTTTTTGGGTTTTTCTTTCGTTTTTGGGGGATATCCCGTTCTTGTTTGGGGTGTTTTTGACTTGTTTTTGGGTCTTCGTTGGGTTTCGTTGTGTTCTCGTTGCTCGTTAATGTAAATGGGAGTGGATTGTGGATTTTGGAGAAGATCAGGTAGGTTTAGGGTGGTTTTGTAGAGAAATTCATAGTTTTGTGGTTTTTTACTTCTGATCCAGTTAATTTTTGGGGTGTTTTTGACGTGTTTTGCGGTCTCCGTTGGGTTTCGTTTGGTTTTCCATGGTCATCACGGTGAAAAAGAGTAAATTGTGGGTTTTGGAGAACATCAGGTAGGTTTAGTGGGGATTTTGGGGTGGATCTATGGCTTTTAGAGTTTTCTTTCTTTTTAGGGGTTGATCCTGTTCTTTTTTGTGGTGTTTTTGACGTGTTTTGGGGTGTCCGTTGGGTTTCGTTGTGTTTTCCATGGTCATCATGGTGGAAAATGATAAATTGTGGGTTTTGGAGAAGATCAGGTAGGTTTAGGGTGGTTTTGTAGAAAAATTCATAGTTTTGTGTTTTTTTACTTCTAATCCAGTTCTTTTTTTGGGGTGTTTTTGACTTGTTTTGGGGTCTCCGTTGGGTTTTGTTGGGTTCTCATTGGTCGTTAAGGTAAATGGGAGTGGATTGTGGGTTTTGGAGAAGATCAGGTAGGTTTAGGGTGGTTTTGTAGAGAAATTCATAGTTTTGTGTTTTTTTACTTCTGATCCAGTTCTTTATTGGGGTGTTTTTGACGTGTTTTGGGGTGTCCGTTGGGTTTCGTTGTGTTTTCCGTGGTCATCATGGTGGAAAATGGTAAATTGTGGGTTTTGGAGAACATCAGGTAGGTTTAGTGTGGTTTTGGGGTGGATCTATGATTTTGGGGTTATTTTCTTCCAGTTTTGGGGGTGATCCCGTTCCTTTTTGGGGTGCTTTTGACGTGTTTTGGGGTCTCCGTTGGGTTTCCTTGGGTTTTCTATTGTCATCGTTGTGGAAAAGAGTAATTTGTGGGTTTTGGAGAACATCAGGTAGGTTTAGGGTGGTTTTGAAGAAAAAATCATAGTTTTGGGTTTTTTTTCTTCTGATCCAGTTCTTTTTTGTGGTGTTTTTGACGTGTTTTGCTTTCTCCGTTGGGTTTCGTTTGGTTTTCCATGGTCATCACGGTGAAAAAGAGTAAATTGTGGGTTTTGGAGAACATCAGGTAGGTTTAGTGGTGGATTTGGGGTGGATCTATGTCTTTTAGAGTTTTCTTTCGTTTTAGGGGGTGATCCTGTTCTTTTTTTGTGGTGTTTTTGACGTGTTTTGGGGTCTCCGTTGGGTTTCGTTGTGTTTTCCATGGTCATCATGGTGGAAAATGGTAAATTGTGGGTTTTGGAGAAGATCAGATAGGTTTAGAGTGGTTTTGTAGAAAAATTCATAGTTTTGTGTTTTTTTACTTCTGATCCAGTTCTTTTTTGGGGTGTTTTTGACGTGTTTTGTTTTCTCCGTTGGGTTTCGTTTGGTTTTCCTTGGTCATCACGTTGAAAAAGAGTAAATTGTGGGTTTTGGAGAAGATCAGGTAGGTTTAGGGTGGTTTTGGGGTGGATCTATTGTTTTTGGGTTTTTCTTTCTTTTTTGGGGATTTCCCGTTATTGTTTGGGGTGTTTTTGATTGTTTTTGGGTCTCTGTTGGGTTTTGTTGTGTTCTTGTTGCTCGTTAATGTAAATGGGAGTGGATTGTTGGTTTTGGAGAAGATCAGGTTAGTTTAGGGTGGTTTGGGTGGAAATTCATAGTTTTTGTTTTTTTTTTCTTCTGATCCAGATCTTTTTTGGGGTGTTTTTGACGTGTTTTGGGGTGTCTGTTGCGTTTCGTTGAATTCCTAATGGGTTTTCTGGTGGTTGGGAGTGGACTTTGGGCTTTGGAGAACATCAAGTAGGTTTAGGGTGGTTTTGGGGTGGATCTATGATTTTGGGGTTATTTTCTTCCAGTTTTGGGGGTGATCCCGTTCGTTTTTGGGGTGCTTTTGACGTGTTTTGTGGTCTCCGTTGGGTTTCCTTGGGTTTTCTATTGTCATCGTTGTGGAAAAGAGTAATTTGTGGGTTTTGGAGAACATCAGGTAGGTTTAGGGTGGTTTTGAAGAAAAAATCATAGTTTTGGGTTTTTTTTCTTCTGATCCAGTTCTTTTTTGTGGTGTTTTTGACGTGTTTTGCTTTCTCCGTTGGGTTTCGTTTGGTTTTCCATGGTCATCACGGTGAAAAAGAGTAAATTGTGGGTTTTGGAGAACATCAGGTAGGTTTAGTGGTGGATTTGGGGTGGATCTATGTCTTTTAGAGTTTTCTTTCTTTTTAGGGGGTGATCCTGTTCTTTTTTGTGGTGTTTTTGACGTGTTTTGGGGTGTCCGTTGGGTTTCGTTGTGTTTTCCATGGTCATCATGGTGGAAAATGATAAATTGTGGGTTTTGGAGAAGATCAGGTAGGTTTAGGGTGGTTTTGTAGAAAAATTCATAGTTTTGTGTTTTTTTACTTCTAATCCAGTTCTTTTTTGGGGTGTTTTTGACGTGTTTTGTGGTCTCCGTTGGGCTTCCTTGTGTTTTCCGTGGTCATCATGGTGGAAAATTGTAAATTGTGTTTTTGGAGAACATCAGGTGGTTTTAGTGTGGTTCTGGTTTGGATCTGTGGTTTTTGCGGTTTTTCTATCGTTTTTTTTTGTGTTATCCCGTTCTTTTTTGGAGTGTTTTTGACTTGTTTTGGGGTCTCTGTTGGGTTTTGTTTGGTTCTCATTGGTCGTTAAGGTAAATGGGAGTGGATTGTGGGTTTTGGAGAAGATCAGGTAGGTTTAGGGTGGTTTTGTAGAGAAATTCATAGTTTTGTGTTTTTTTACTTCTGATGCAGTTCTTTTTTGGGGTGTTTTTGACGTGTTTTGGTTTCTCGGTTGGGTTTCGTTTGGTTTTCCGTGGTCATCATGGTGAAAAAGAGTAAATTGTGGGTTTTGGAGAACATCAGGTAGGTTTAGTAGGGGTTTTGGGGTGGATCTATGGATTTGAGAGTTTTCTTTCTTTTATGGGGTGATCCTGTTCTTTTTTGTGGTGTTTTTGACGTGTTTTGCAGTGTCCGTTGGGTTTCGTTGTGTTTTCCATGGTCATCATGGTGGAAAATGGTAAATTGTGGGTTTTGGAGAAGATCAGATAGGTTTAGGGTGGTTTTGTAGAGAAATTCATAGTTTTGTGTTTTTTTACTTCTGATCCAGTTCTTTTTTGGGGTGTTTTTGACGTGTTTTGTTTTCTCCGTTGGGTTTCGTTGTGTTCTCGTTGCTCGTTAATGTAAATGGGAGTGGATTGTGGGTTTTGGAGAAGATCAGGTGAGTTTAGGGTGGTTTTGGGAGGAAATTCATAGTTTTTTTCTTTTTAATTTTTTTTTTCTTCTGATCCAGATCTTTTTTGTTTTTTTGTTTTTTTGTTTTTTTTGACGTGTTTTGGGGTGTCTGTTGCGTTTCGTTGAGTTCCTAATGGGTTTTCTGGTGGTTGGGAGTGGACTTTGGGCTTTGGAGAACATCAAGTAGGTTTAGGGTAGTTTTGGGGTGGATCTATGATTTTGGGGTTATTTTCTTCCAGTTTTGGGGGTCATCCCGTTCTTTTTTGGGGTGTTTTTGACGTGTTTTGTGGTCTCTGTTGGGTTTCCTTGGGTTTTCCATGGTTATCGTTGTGGAAAAGAGTAAATTGTGGGTTTTGGAGAACATCAGGTAGGTTTAGCGTGGTTCTGGTTTGGATCTATTGTTTTTGGGTTTTTCTTTCGTTTTTGGGGGATATCCCGTTCTTGTTTGGGGTGTTTTTGACTTGTTTTTGGGTCTTCGTTGGGTTTCGTTGTGTTCTCGTTGCTCGTTAATGTAAATGGGAGTGGATTGTGGATTTTGGAGAAGATCAGGTAGGTTTAGGGTGGTTTTGTAGAGAAATTCATAGTTTTGTGGTTTTTTACTTCTGATCCAGTTAATTTTTGGGGTGTTTTTGACGTGTTTTGCGGTCTCCGTTGGGTTTCGTTTGGTTTTCCATGGTCATCATGGTGAAAAAGAGTAAATTGTGGGTTTTGGAGAACATCAGGTAGGTTTAGTGGGGATTTTGGGGTGGATCTATGGCTTTTAGAGTTTTCTTTCTTTTTAGGGGTTGATCCTGTTCTTTTTTGTGGTGTTTTTGACGTGTTTTGGGGTGTCCGTTGGGTTTCGTTGTGTTTTCCATGGTCATCATGGTGGAAAATGATAAATTGTGGGTTTTGGAGAAGATCAGGTAGGTTTAGGGTGGTTTTGTAGAAAAATTCATAGTTTTGTGTTTTTTTACTTCTAATCCAGTTCTTTTTTGGGGTGTTTTTGACTTGTTTTGGGGTCTCCGTTGGGTTTTGTTGGGTTCTCATTGGTCGTTAAGGTAAATGGGAGTGGATTGTGGGTTTTGGAGAAGATCAGGTAGGTTTAGGGTGGTTTTGTAGAGAAATTCATAGTTTTGTGTTTTTTTACTTCTGATCCAGTTCTTTATTGGGGTGTTTTTGACGTGTTTTGGGGTGTCCGTTGGGTTTCGTTGTGTTTTCCGTGGTCATCATGGTGGAAAATGGTAAATTGTGGGTTTTGGAGAACATCAGGTAGGTTTAGTGTGGTTTTGGGGTGGATCTATGATTTTGGGGTTATTTTCTTCCAGTTTTGGGGGTGATCCCGTTCGTTTTTGGGGTGCTTTTGACGTGTTTTGGGGTCTCCGTTGGGTTTCCTTGGGTTTTCTATTGTCATCGTTGTGGAAAAGAGTAATTTGTGGGTTTTGGAGAACATCAGGTAGGTTTAGGGTGGTTTTGAAGAAAAAATCATAGTTTTGGGTTTTTTTTCTTCTGATCCAGTTCTTTTTTGTGGTGTTTTTGACGTGTTTTGCTTTCTCCGTTGGGTTTCGTTTGGTTTTCCATGGTCATCACGGTGAAAAAGAGTAAATTGTGGGTTTTGGAGAACATCAGGTAGGTTTAGTGGTGGATTTGGGGTGGATCTATGTCTTTTAGAGTTTTCTTTCGTTTTAGGGGGTGATCCTGTTCTTTTTTTGTGGTGTTTTTGACGTGTTTTGGGGTCTCCGTTGGGTTTCGTTGTGTTTTCCATGGTCATCATGGTGGAAAATGGTAAATTGTGGGTTTTGGAGAAGATCAGATAGGTTTAGAGTGGTTTTGTAGAAAAATTCATAGTTTTGTGTTTTTTTACTTCTGATCCAGTTCTTTTTTGGGGTGTTTTTGACGTGTTTTGTTTTCTCCGTTGGGTTTCGTTTGGTTTTCCTTGGTCATCACGTTGAAAAAGAGTAAATTGTGGGTTTTGGAGAAGATCAGGTAGGTTTAGGGTGGTTTTGGGGTGGATCTATTGTTTTTGGGTTTTTCTTTCTTTTTTGGGGATTTCCCGTTATTGTTTGGGGTGTTTTTGATTGTTTTTGGGTCTCTGTTGGGTTTTGTTGTGTTCTTGTTGCTCGTTAATGTAAATGGGAGTGGATTGTTGGTTTTGGAGAAGATCAGGTTAGTTTAGGGTGGTTTGGGTGGAAATTCATAGTTTTTGTTTTTTTTTTTCTTCTGATCCAGATCTTTTTTGGGGTGTTTTTGACGTGTTTTGGGGTGTCTGTTGCGTTTCGTTGAGTTCCTAATGGGTTTTCTGGTGGTTGGGAGTGGACTTTGGGCTTTGGAGAACATCAAGTAGGTTTAGGGTGGTTTTGGGGTGGATCTATGATTTTGGGGTTATTTTCTTCCAGTTTTGGGGGTGATCCCGTTCGTTTTTGGGGTGCTTTTGACGTGTTTTGTGGTCTCCGTTGGGTTTCCTTGGGTTTTCTATTGTCATCGTTGTGGAAAAGAGTAATTTGTGGGTTTTGGAGAACATCAGGTAGGTTTAGGGTGGTTTTGAAGAAAAAATCATAGTTTTGGGTTTTTTTTCTTCTGATCCAGTTCTTTTTTGTGGTGTTTTTGACGTGTTTTGCTTTCTCCGTTGGGTTTCGTTTGGTTTTCCATGGTCATCACGGTGAAAAAGAGTAAATTGTGGGTTTTGGAGAACATCAGGTAGGTTTAGTGGTGGTTTTGGGGTGGATGTATGGCTTTTAGAGTTTTCTTTCTTTTTAGGGGGTGATCCTGTTCTTTTTTGTGGTGTTTTTGACGTGTTTTGGGGTGTCCGTTGGGTTTCGTTGTGTTTTCCATGGTCATCATGGTGGAAAATGATAAATTGTGGGTTTTGGAGAAGATCAGGTAGGTTTAGGGTGGTTTTGTAGAAAAATTCATAGTTTTGTGTTTTTTTACTTCTAATCCAGTTCTTTTTTGGGGTGTTTTTGACGTGTTTTGTGGTCTCCGTTGGGCTTCCTTGTGTTTTCCGTGGTCATCATGGTGGAAAATTGTAAATTGTGTGTTTTGGAGAACATCAGGTGGTTTTAGTGTGGTTCTGGTTTGGATCTGTGGTTTTTGCGGTTTTTCTATCGTTTTTTTGGTGTTATCCCGTTCTTTTTTGGAGTGTTTTTGACTTGTTTTGGGGTCTCTGTTGGGTTTTGTTTGGTTCTCATTGGTCGTTAAGGTAAATGGGAGTGGATTGTGGGTTTTGGAGAAGATCAGGTAGGTTTAGGGTGGTTTTGTAGAGAAATTCATAGCTTTTTGTGTTTTTTTACTTCTGATCCTTTCTTTTTTGGGGTGTTTTTGACGTGTTTTGGTTTCTCGGTTGGGTTTCGTTTGGTTTTCCGTGGTCATCATGGTGAAAAAGAGTAAATGTGGGTTTTGGAGAACATCAGGTAGGTTTAGTAGGGGTTTTGGGGTGGATCTATGGATTTGAGAGTTTTCTTTCTTTTATGGGGTGATCCTGTTCTTTTTTGTGGTGTTTTTGACGTGTTTTGCAGTGTCCGTTGGGTTTCGTTGTGTTTTCCCATGGTCATCATGGTGGAAATGGTAAATTGTGGGTTTTGGAGAAGATCAGATAGGTTTAGGGTGGTTTTGTAGAGAAATTCATAGTTTTGTGTTTTTTTACTTCTGATCCAGTTCTTTTTTGGGGTGTTTTTGACGTGTTTTGTTTTCTCCGTTGGGTTTCGTTGTGTTCTCGTTGCTCGTTAATGTAAATGGGAGTGGATTGTGGGTTTTGGAGAAGATCAGGTGAGTTTAGGGTGGTTTTGGGAGGAAATTCATAGTTTTTTTCTTTTTAATTTTTTTTTTCTTCTGATCCAGATCTTTTTTGTTTTTTTTGTTTTTTTGTTTTTTTTGACGTGTTTTGGGGTGTCTGTTGCGTTTCGTTGAGTTCCTAATGGGTTTTCTGGTGGTTGGGAGTGGACTTTGGGCTTTGGAGAACATCAAGTAGGTTTAGGGTAGTTTTGGGGTGGATCTATGATTTTGGGGTTATTTTCTTCCAGTTTTGGGGGTCATCCCGTTCTTTTTTGGGGTGTTTTTGACGTGTTTTGTGGTCTCTGTTGGGTTTCCTTGGGTTTTCCATGGTTATCGTTGTGGAAAAGAGTAAATTGTGGGTTTTGGAGAACATCAGGTAGGTTTAGCGTGGTTCTGGTTTGGATCTATTGTTTTTGGGTTTTTCTTTCGTTTTTGGGGGATATCCCGTTCTTGTTTGGGGTGTTTTTGACTTGTTTTTGGGTCTTCGTTGGGTTTCGTTGTGTTCTCGTTGCTCGTTAATGTAAATGGGAGTGGATTGTGGATTTTGGAAAAGATCAGGTAGGTTTAGGGTGGTTTTGTAGAGAAATTCATAGTTTTGTGTTTTTTTTTCTTCTGATCCAGTTCTTTTTTGGGGTGTTTTTGACGTGTTTTGATTTCTCCGTTGGGTTTCGTTGTGTTTTCCATGGTCATCATGGTGGAAAATGGTAAATTGTGGGTTTTGGAGAAGATCAGGTAGGTTTAGGGTGGTTTTGTAGAAAAATTCATAGTTTTGTGTTTTTTTACTTCTGATCCAGTTCTTTTTTGGGGTGTTTTTGACGTGTTTTGTTTTCTCCGTTGGGTTTCGTTTGGTTTTCCGTGGTCTTCACGTTGAAAAAGAGTAAATTGTGGGTTTTGGAGAAGATCAGGTAGGTTTAGGGTGGTTTTGGGGTGGATCTATGATTTTGGGTTTATTTTCTTCCAGTTTTGGGGGTGATCCCGTTCGTTTTTTGGGTTGTTTTTGACGTGTTTTGAGGTCTCCGTTGGGATTTAGTTGGCTTCTCGTTGGTCATCATGGTGGAAAATGGTAAATTGTGGGTTTTGGAGAACAACAGGTAGGTTTAGGGGGATTTTTGGTGTGGATCTATGGCTTTTGGGGTTTTCTTTCTTTTTGGGGTTGAACCTGTTCTTTTTTGGGGTGTTTTTGACGTTTTTGTGTTCTCCGTTGGATTCTGTTGGGTTCTCGTTGGTCGTTAAGGTAAATGGGTGTGGATTGTGGGTTTTGAAGAAGATCAAGTGAGTTTAGGTTGGTTTTGGGAGGAAATTCATAGTTTTGGTTTTTTTTTTTCTTATGATCCATTTATTTTGGGGTGGTTTTGACATGTTTTGGGGTTTTGTTGGGTTTCCATTGGGTTTTCTGGTGGTTGGGAGTGGATTGTACATTTAGGAGAACATGAGGTAGGTTTAAGGGTTATTTGGGGGTTAAATCACGTTTTTTCTTCTGATCCTGTTCGCTTTTGTGGTGTTTTTGAGGTGTTTTGGTGTTTCCGTTGCGTTTCATTGAGTTCCTAATGGGTTTTCTGGTGGTTGAGAGTGGACTTTGGGATTTGGAGAACATCAGGTAGGTTTAGGGGGACTTTTGGGGTGGATCTATGGCTTTTGGGGTTTTCTTTCATATTTTGTGTTGATCCCGTTCTTTTTTGGGGTGTTTTTGACGTGTTTTGTGGTCTCCGTTGGGTTTCGTTGGGTTTTCCGTGGTCATCATGGAGGAACAGGTTAAATTGTGGGTTTTGGAGAACATCAGATAATTTTAGGGTGGTTTTTGGGTGGATCCATTGTTTTGGGGGATTTTCTTTCGTTTTTGGAAGTGATCCCGTTCTTTTTTGGGGTGTTTTTGACGTGTTGTGGGGTCTCCGTTGGGTTTCGTTGGGTTTTCCGTGGTCATCATGGAGGAACAGGTTAAATTGTGGGTTTTGGAGAACATCAGATAATTTTAGGGTGGTTTTTGGGTGGATCCATTGTTTTGGGGGATTTTCTTTCGTTTTTGGAAGTGATCCCATTATTTTTTGGGGTGTTTTTGACGTGTTGTGGGGTCTCCGTTGGGTTTCGTTGGGTTTTCCGTGGTCATCATGTTGGAAAAGTGTAAATTGTGGGTTTTGGAGAACTTCAGGTAGGTTTAGGGGACTTTTGGGGTGGATTCATGGTATTTGGACTTTTCTTTTTTTTGGGGGTGATGCAGTTCCTTTTTTAGGGTGTTTTTGACATGTTTTGAGGTCTCCGTTTGGTTTTAGTTGGGTTCTTGTTGGTCATCATGGTGGAAAAGTGTAAATTGTGGATTTTTGGAGAGCATCAGGTAGGTTTAGGGGGACTTTTGGGGCAGAGTCATGTTTTTTGGGGTTTCCTTCTGTTTCTTGGTGTGGTCCCGTTCTTTTTTGGGAAATTTTTGAGGTGTTTGTGGTTCTCCGTTGTGTTTTTTTGTGTTCTCGTTGGTCATCATGGTGTAAAATTTTAAATTGTGTGTTTTGGAGAATATCAGGTAGGTTTAGGGTTGTTTTGGGGTGGATCTATGGTATTTGGGCTTTTCTTTCTTTTTTTGGGGTGATCCTGTTCTTTTTTGGGGTGAATCTATGGTTTTGGGGGATTTCTTCTGTTTTTTATGGTTTTCTTCTGTTTTTGGAGTGATCGCGTTCTTTTTTGGGGGTGTTTTTGACGTGTTTTGTGGTCTCCGTTGGGTTTTGTTGTGTTTTCCATGGTCATCATGGTGGAAAAGTTTAGATTGTGGGTTTTGGAGAACTTCAGGTAGGTTTAGGGGGACTTTTGTGTTGGATCTATGGTATTTGGGGTTTTCTTCTGTTTTTTTGGGGGTGATTCTGTTCTTTTTTGGGGTGTTTTTGTCGTGTTTTGGGGTCTCTGATGGGGTTTGTTGGGTTTTCCGTTGTCATCGTGGTGAAAAAGTGTAGATTGTGGGTTTTGGAGAACTTCAGGTAGGTTTAGGGGACTTTTGGGGTGGATTCAATGTTTTTGGGCTTTTCTTCTGGTTTTTTTTTGGGTGATGCAGTTCTTTTTTGGCCTGTTTTTGACGTGTTTTGGGGTCTCCGTTTGGTTTTAGTTGGGTTCTTGTTGGTCATCATGGTGGAAAAGTGTAAATTGTTGGTTTTTGGAGAAAATCAGGTAGGTTTAGGGGGACTTTTGGGGCAGAGTCATGTTTTTTGGGGTTTCCTTCTGTTTCTTGGGTGGTCCCGTTCTTTTTTGGGAAATTTTTGAGGTGTCTGGGGTTCTCCGTTGGGTTTTGTTGCGTTCTCGTTGGTCATCATGGTGTAAAATTGTAAATTGTGTGTTTTGGAGAACATCAGGTAGGTCTAGGGTTGTTTTAGGGTGGATCTATGGTATTTGGGCTTTTCTTTCTTTTTTTGGGGTGATCCTGTTCTTTTTTGGGGTGAATCTATGGTTTTGGGGGATTTCTTCTGTTTTTTATGGTTTTCCTCTGTTTTTTGGGGGGTGATGCAGTTCTTTTTTGGGGTGTTTTTGACGTGTTTTGTGGTCTCCGTTGGGTTTCGTTGGGTTTTCCGTAGTCATCATGGAGGAACAGGTTAAATTGTGGGTTTTGGAGAACATCAGATAATTTTAGGGTGGTTTTTGGGTGGATCCATTGTTTTGGGGGATTTTCTTTCGTTTTTGGAAGTGATCCCATTATTTTTTGGGGTGTTTTTGACGTGTTGTGGGGTCTCCGTTGGGTTTCGTTGGGTTTTCCGTGTTCATGGTGGTGGAAAAGTGTAGATTGTGGGTTTTGGAGAACTTCAGGTAGGTTTAGAGTACTTTTGGGGTGGTTTCATTGTATTTGGGCTTTTCTTCTGTTTTTTGGGTGATGCAGTTCTTTTTTGGGGTGTTTTTGACGTGTTTTGTGGTGTCCGTTATGTTTTGCTGGGTTTTCCATTGTCATGGTAGTGGAAAAGTGAAGGTTGTGGGTTTTGGAGAACAACAGGTAGGTTTAGGGGGACTTTTGGGGCAGAGTCATGTTTTTTGGGGTTTCCTTCTGTTTCTTGGGGTGGTCCCGTTCTTTTTTGGGAAATTTTTGAGGTGTTTGTGGTTCTCCGTTGTGTTTTGTTGCGTTCTCTTTGGTCATCATGGTGTAAAATTGTAAATTGTGGGTTTTGGAGAACATCAGGTAGGTTTAGAGTGGTTTTGGGGTGGATCCATGGTTTTGGGGGATTTTCTTCCAGTTTTTGTGGTGATGCCTTTCTTGTTTGGGGTGATTTTGACGTGTTTTGGGGTCTCCGTTGTGTTTCGTTGAGTTTTCTGTGGTCATGGTGTTGGAAAATTGTAAATTGCGGGTTTTGGAGAACTTCAGGTAGGTTTACGGTGTTTTTGGGGTGGATCTATGGTATTTGGGGATTTTCTTCCAGTTTTGGGTGTGATCCCGTTCTTTTTGGGGGTGTTTTTGACGTGTTTTGGGGTCTCCGTTGGGATTTAGTTGGCTTCTCGTTGGTCATCATGGTGGAAAATGGTAAATTGTGGGTTTTGGAGAACAACAGGTAGGTTTAGGGTTATTTTTGGTGTGGATCTATGGCTTTTGGGGTTTTCTTTCTTTTTGGGGTTGAACCTGTTCTTTTTTGGGGTGTTTTTGACGTTTTTGTGTTCTCCGTTGGATTCTGTTGGGTTCTCGTTGGTCGTTAAGGTAAATGGGTGTGGATTGTGGGTTTTGAAGAAGATCAAGTGAGTTTAGGTTGGTTTTGGGAGGAAATTCATAGTTTTGGTTTTTTTTTTTCTTATGATCCATTTATTTTGGGGTGGTTTTGACATGTTTTGGGGTTTTGTTGGGTTTCCATTGGGTTTTCTGGTGGTTGGGAGTGGATTGTACATTTAGGAGAACATGAGGTAGGTTTAAGGGTTATTTGGGGGTTAAATCACGTTTTTTCTTCTGATCCTGTTCGCTTTTGTGGTGTTTTTGAGGTGTTTTGGTGTTTCCGTTGTGTTTCGTTGAGTTCCTAATGGGTTTTCTGGTGGTTGAGAGTGGACTTTGGGATTTGGAGAACATCAGGTAGGTTTAGGGGGACTTTTGGGGTGGATCTATGGCTTTTGGAGTTTTCTTTCGTTTTTTGTGTTGACCCCGTTCTTTTTTGGGGTGTTTTTGACGTGTTTTGGGGTCTCCGTTGGGTTTTGTTGGGTTTTCCGTGGTCATTGTGGTGGAAAAGTGTAGATTGTGGGTTTTGGAGAACTTCAGGTAGGTTTAGTGGGACTTTTGTGTTGGATCTATGGTATTTGGGGTTTTCTTCTGTTTTTTTTGGGTGATGCAGTTCTTTTTTGGGATATTTTTGATGTGTTTTGGGGTCTCCGTTGGGTTTTGTTGGGTTTTCGGTGGTCATCATGGTGGAAAATTGTAAATTGTGCGTTTTGGAGAACATCAGGTAGGTTTAGGGGGTCTTTTTGGGTGGATTCATGGTATATGGGTCTTCTTCTGTTTTTTTGGGTTGATGCAGTTCTTTTTTGGGGTGTTTTTGACGTGTTTTGTTGTCTCCATTGGGTTTTGTTGGGTTTTCCGTGGTCATCGTGGTGGAAAATTGTAAATTGTGAGTTTTGGAGAACATCAGGTAGGTTTAGGGTTCTTTTGCGGTGGATCTATGGTTTTTGGGGGATTTTCTTTTAGTTTTGGGTGTGATCCTGTTCTTTTCCGTGGTTTTTTTCACGTGTTTTGGGATGTCCGATGGGTTTCGTTGCGTTTTCCATGGTCATCATGTTGGAAAAGTGTAAATTGTGGGTTTTGGAGAACATCGGGTAGGTTAAGGATTGGTTTGGATTGGATCTATGGTATTTGGGGTTTTCTGGAGGTGTTCCTGTTCTTTTTTGGGGTTTTTATTGACATAGTTTGGGGTCACCGTTTGGTTTCGTTGGTTTTCCTTTGTCATCCTGGTTGAAAATTGTAGATTGTGGGTTTTGGAGAACTTCATGTAGGTTTAGGGGGACTTTTGGGGTGGATTCAAGGTATTTGGGCTTTTCTTCTGTTTTTTGGTGTGATCCTGTTCTTTTTTGGGGTGTTTTTGACGTGTTTTGGGTTCTCCGTTGGGTTTTGTTGGGTTCTTGTTGGTCATCATGTTGGAAACTGGTAAATTGTGGATTTTGGAGAACATAGGTGAGTTTAAGGTTTTTTTTTGGTGGTGAATCTATGGTTTTGGTGGATTTCTTCTTTTTTTTAGGGTTTTCTTCTGGTTTTGGGGTGGTCCCCTTTTTTGGGGGGATGTTCTTTACGTGTTTTGGGGTCTCCGTTGGGTTTTGTTCGGTTCTTGTTGGTCATTATGTTAAATAGGAGTGGATTGTGGGTTTTGGAGAACATCAGGTAGGTTTAAGGTTTTTTTGGGGGTTAAATCACGTTTTTTCTTCTGATCTGGTTCGCTTTTGGGGTGATTTTTTAACGTGTTTTGTGGTTTTCGTTGTGTTTCGTGGAGTTCCTAATGGTTTTTATGGTGGTTGGGAGTGGACTTTAAGATTTGGAAAACATCAGGTATGTTTAGGGTGGCTTTGTATTGGATCCGTGCTTTTTGGGGTTTTCTTTCGTTTTGGGGGGTGATCACGTTCTTGTTTGTGGTGTTTTTTCTACATGTTTTGGGGTCTCCGTTGGGTTTCCTTGGTTTTTCTGTGGTCATGGTGGTGGAAAAGTGTAAATTGCGGGTTTTGGAGAACTTCAGGTAGGTTTAGGGGGAGTTTTGGGGTGGATTCATGGTATTTGGGCTTTTCTTCTGTTTTTTTGGGGTGGTGATCCTGTTCTTTTTTGGGGTGTTTTTGACGTGTTTTGGGGTCTCAGTTTGGATTTGTTGGGTTTTTCGTGGTCATCATGGTGGAAAAGGATAAATTGTGGGTTTTGGAGAACATCAGGTAGGTTTAGGGGGACTTTTGGGGTGGATTCATTGTATTTGGGGTTTTCTTCTGTTTTTTGGGGTGATTCCGTTCTTTTTTGGGTTGTTTTTGACGTGTTTTGTGGTCTGTGTTGTGTTTCCTTGGGTTTTCCGTGGTCATCATGGTGGAAAAGTGTAAATTGTAAGTTTTAGAGAACATCGGGTACATTTAGGGTGTTTTTGGGGTGGATCTTTGGTTTTGGGGGATTTTCTTCCAGTTTTGGTGTGATGCAGTTCATTTTTGGGGTGTTTTTGACGTGTTTTGGGGTCTCCGTTGGGTTTTATTTGGGTTCTTGTTGGTCATCATGGTGGAAAAGTGTAAAATGTTGGTTTTGGAGAACATCACGTAGGTTTAGGGGGACTTTTGGGGCAGAGTCATGTTTTTGGGGGTTTTCTTCTGTTTTTTTGGTGTTGTCCCGTTCTTTTTTGGGAAGTTTATGAGGTGTATGGGGGTCTCCGATGGGTTTTGTTGCGTTCTTGTTGGTCATCATGGTGGAAAATGTTAAATTGTGGGTTTTGGAGAACATGGGTGAGTTTAAGTTATTTTTGGGGGGGTTTGAATCTATGGTTTTGGGGGATTTCTTCTGTTTTTTAGGTTTTCTTCTGTTTTTTAGGGTGGTCCCGTTTTGTTTGGGCGTGTTCTTGACGTGTCTTGGGGTCTCCGTTGGGTTTTGTTGGGTTCTTGTTGGTCATTATGTTAAATAGGAGTGGATTGTGGGTTTTGGAGAACATCAGGTAGGTTTAAGGGCTTTTTGGGGGTTAAATCATGTTTTTTCTTCTGATCCGGTTCGCTTTTGGGGTGTTTTTGAGGTGTTTTTGGGGTTTCCGTTGTGTTTCGTTGAGTTCCTAATGGGTTTTCTGGTGGTAGGGAGTGGACTTTGTGATTTGGAGAACATCAGGTAGTTTTAGGGTGGTTTTGGGATTGGATCTGTGCTTTTTGGAATTTTCTTCCAGTTTTGTAGGTGATCCCGTTCTTGTTTGGGGTGATTTTGACGTGTTTTGGGGTCTCCGTTGGGTTTCGTTTGGTTTTCCGTGGTCATCATGGCCAAACAGGTTAAATTGTGGGTTTTGGAGAACATCAGGTAGGTTTAGGGTGGTTTTGGGGTGGATCTATGGTTTTGGGGTTTTCTTCTGTTTTTGGTGGTTATCCCGGACTTGTTTGGGGTGTTTTTTACGTGTTTTGATGTCTCTGTTGGGTTTTGTTGGGTTTCCATTGGGTTTTCTGGTGGTTGGGAGTGGATTGTACATTTAGGAGAACGTCAGGTAGGTTTAAGTGTTTTTTTGTTGTTAAATCATGTTTTTTCTTCTGATCCGGTTCGCTTTTGTGGTGTTTTTGAGGTGTTTTGGGGTTTCCGTTGTATTTCGTGTAGTTTTGACAAATTGACAAGTCCTTGAAGTCCCTTTTGATTTCTCACAGGCTATGCGTTGCCACTCCTTCTCCTCCCAGATATAGGACGAGCAATCGGTAATAGTCTGACGGTTTAACCAAGCTGGGAAGCCTCCTTGTGATGTCCTAACCCAGGCCCCACGAAGGCAGCAGATTTCCCTTAGAGGAGGGTCCCTTCTACATATTGGACCCTCTGTTCCGCTGATTGATAAATCACCCACAACTGAAACTCACCTTTTCTTCCTGCTGCCTGTGGTCACTATACGGGGGGGGTGGCTTTTCCAACCCTGCCAATATCTCTGGTGGAGAGGGATTGTAGCCTTTTCCATCCATCGATTGCCTTTCGGCCTCCAGGGCCTTATACCTGTTGCGCAGGTCTACCTGATAGTGTGATATGGGTGAGATTTTGGTAAAACTGCAAACACAAACATTAGAGTGATTACTGGTACCTACCACAGCATTATCTACGACTATAGAATCACAATGACTTCTCATGCAAACACAACCTTTCCCAATATATACAAGTACAGTTTCAAGGGTTTCATTAGGATGTATCTCAAAGTGGCAAATATTTTGCTCAGTCTCAAGACAAATGTCCTGGGATCCCAGCGTGTTACTTTCACAGATGGAACCTTTTTGTTCACACACAATACATGCATTTACATCAATTGTTTGCCACTTTCCTCCCTTTTGATGGGCCCATACTTTATGCCCTTTAGGATAAAGTATAGTTCCATTATGATTGAGTCCTAATGCAATGATTGGCTATACATTGTATACGGTGGCATTACTTATAGTAAGTATAAAGGCAACAATTTGATCATTTTCTGCATAAAGGGTAAAGTTGACTAATTGCCACCATGCTTGAAAATCTTTTTCAAATTCTGAAGCATTATCCCAAATAAATTTTTGAATTTCAGTGGGCAAAGTTCCTCCTTCACCCTCTCTAATAATAGCTGCTGCTACAGATTGTATACATAACTGCGTTTGGATACAGCACCAAGCAAGGGAGGTATTGCCTTGGCTTTTTCCAAGGGCATGTACAATTAATTGATGATATAGAAGCCATTCCTTTGCTAAAGACAATAAAGATGATTTTTATTGGATGGTCTAGTTACTATAGTCGGAAACTAAACCTACCCCTAACCTAAAACTAACCCAACCCTAACACTAACACTAATCCTAACGGCTGCCCGCGGATCTAAACCTAACGCTCAAACCCTAACCCTAACCCTAACCCTAACCCTAACCTAACCCTAACCGGAACACTAACGCTAAACCTAACCCTAACACTTACCTAAACCTAACCCTAACAAAAGACTAACCCTAACCCTAAACCTAATCATAACGGCTGAGAGCAGATCTAACCCTAACACTCTAATCCTAAACCAAACCCTATCCCTAAACCTAACATAACACTAACCCTAACACTAACCAGAACCCAAACCCGAACCAAAACCATAACAATAACAATAACCCTAAGCCTAACCCTAATCCTAACCCAACCTTAATCCTAATCCTAACCGTAACCCTAACCCTAACCGTAACAGAACCCTAACCCTAACCCTAACTCTAACCATTACGCTAACACTAATCCCAACCCTAACACTAACTCTACCCCTAACCCTAACCCTAACGGCTGCCCGCAGATTTAAGCCTAAAAATCTAAACCTAAATCTAAGTCGATCCCTAACCCTAACCCTAATCCCAACAGAACCCTAACCCTTACCATAACCCTAACCCTAACAATAACACTAATCCTAACCGTAACCCTAACCCTAACCCCAACCATAACCTACCACTAACCCTAATCCTAAAATTAACCCTAACCCTAACACTACCCTAACCTTAACCCTAAACCTAACACTAACTCTAACCCTAACGCTAACCCTAAACCTAACCCTACCCTAATGTAACCCAAACCCTAACACTAACCCTAACATAACACTAACCCTAACCCTAACAAAACGCTAACCGTAACCCTAACAATAACCCTAACCCTAACCCTAAAAAACCCTTAACCCTAACCCTAAACCTATACCTAAGCCTAACGCTAAAGCTAACCCTAACCCTAACGCTAACCCAAACCCTATCCCTAACCATAACCCCAACCTTAACCCTTACACAACCCTAACTCTAACCCAAATCCTAACCCTAACCACAACCCTAAGCCTAACACTAACCTAAACCGAAACTTGACCCTAACCCTAACCATGACACTAATCCTAAACCTAACCCTAAACATAAGCTTAACCGTAATCCTAACCCTAACCCTAACACTAAACCTAACCCTAACCCTAACCGTAAATCTAACCCTAGCAGAACACTAAACCTAACCCTGAACGTAACCCTAAACATAACGGTAACCATAACCCTAAACCAAACCTGAAACCTAACAGAACCCTAACCCTAACGGTAACCCAAACAGTATCCCTAACCGTAACCGTAACCCTAACCCTAACCCTAAACATAACCCTTAACCTAAACCTAACCCTAACCGTATCCCTAACCCTAACCTTAACCCTAACCCTAACCCTAACCCTAACACTAACCCTAACCCTAAACCAAACCCTATAAGAAACCTAACCCTAAACGTAACCCTAACCGTATCCTTAATCCTAACCGTAAGCCTAACCCTAACCCTAAAACTAACACTAACCCTAGCCCTAACCTAACTGTAAGCCTAACCCTAACCCTAACCCTAAACCTAACCCTAAACCTAACCCTTACCCTAACCCTAATCCCAACAGAACTCTAAACCTTGACATAAACCTATCCCTAACCTTAACCCTAAATCTTACCCTAACCCTAACACTAACCCTACCCATAACCTAAACCTAATCCTACTCCTAACCCTAATCCTACCCCTAACGCTAACATAACCCTAACCCTAACCCTACCCTAACCTAACCGTAACACTAACCATAACCCTAAACCTAACCCTAACCATAACCTAACCCTAAACCTAATCCTAACCCTAACCCTAACCCTAACGTTAACCTACCCCTAACCCTACCCTAACCTAAGTATAACCCTAACCCTAAACCTAAACCTAACCCTAACCCTAACCATAACCCTAACCCTAACCGTAATCCTAACCCTAACCCTAACCCTAACCCTAACCCTAAACCTAACCCTAAGTGAACCCTAACCCTAACCGTAACACTAACCCTAAACCTAACCCTAAACCTAACCCTAACCCTAACCCTAACCCTAACCCTAAACCTAACCCTAAGGGAACACTAACCCTAACCCTAACCCTAACCCTAACCCTAACCCTAACCCTAACCCTAACCCTAACCCTAACCGTAACCCTAAAACTAAACCTAACCCTAACCCTAAACCTAACCCTAACCCTAAACCTAAGAGAACACTAACCCTAACCCTAACCCTAACCCTAACCTAACCCTAACCCTAACCCTAAACCTAAACCTAACCCTAACCCTAACCCTAACCCTAACCCTAACCCTAAGAGAACACTAACCCTAACCCTAACCCTAATCCTAACCCTAACTCTAACCGTAACCCTAAGCCTAACCCTAACTCTAAGAGAACACTAACCCTAACCCTAACCCTAACCCTAACCCTAACCTAACCCTAACCGGAACACTAACGCTAAACCTAACCCTAACACTTACCTAAACCTAACCCTAACAAAAGACTAACCCTAACCCTAAACCTAATCATAACGGCTGAGAGCAGATCTAACCCTAACACTCTAATCCTAAACCAAACCCTATCCCTAAACCTAACATAACACTAACCCTAACACTAACCAGAACCCAAACCCGAACCAAAACCATAACAATAACAATAACCCTAAGCCTAACCCTAATCCTAACCCAACCTTAATCCTAATCCTAACCGTAACCCTAACCCTAACCGTAACAGAACCCTAACCCTAACCCTAACTCTAACCATTACGCTAACACTAATCCCAACCCTAACACTAACTCTACCCCTAACCCTAACCCTAACGGCTGCCCGCAGATTTAAGCCTAAAAATCTAAACCTAAATCTAAGTCGATCCCTAACCCTAACCCTAATCCCAACAGAACCCTAACCCTTACCATAACCCTAACCCTAACAATAACACTAATCCTAACCGTAACCCTAACCCTAACCCCAACCATAACCTACCACTAACCCTAATCCTAAAATTAACCATAACCCTAACACTACCCTAACCTTAACCCTAAACCTAACACTAACTCTAACCCTAACGCTAACCCTAAACCTAACCCTACCCTAATGTAACCCAAACCCTAACCCTAACCCTAACATAACACTAACCCTAACCCTAACAAAACGCTAACCGTAACCCTAACAATAACCCTAACCCTAACCCTAAAAAACCCTTAACCCTAACCCTAAACCTATACCTAAGCCTAACGCTAAAGCTAACCCTAACCCTAACGCTAACCCAAACCCTATCCCTAACCATAACCCCAACCTTAACCCTTACACAACCCTAACTCTAACCCAAATCCTAACCCTAACCACAACCCTAAGCCTAACACTAACCTAAACCGAAACTTGACCCTAACCCTAACCATGACACTAATCCTAAACCTAACCCTAAACATAAGCTTAACCGTAATCCTAACCCTAACCCTAACACTAAACCTAACCCTAACCCTAACCGTAAATCTAACCCTAGCAGAACACTAAACCTAACCCTGAACGTAACCCTAAACATAACGGTAACCATAACCCTAAACCAAACCTGAAACCTAACAGAACCCTAACCCTAACGGTAACCCAAACAGTATCCCTAACCGTAACCGTAACCCTAACCCTAACCCTAAACATAACCCTTAAGCTAAACCTAACCCTAACCGTATCCCTAACCCCAACCTTAACCCTAACCCTAACCCTAACCCTAACCCTAACCCTAACCCTAAACCAAACCCTATAAGAAACCTAACCCTAAACGTAACCCTAACCGTATCCTTAATCCTAACCGTAAGCCTAACCCTAACCCTAAAACTAACACTAACCCTAGCCCTAACCTAACTGTAAGCCTAACCCTAACCCTAACCCTAAACCTAACCCTAAACCTAACCCTTACCCTAACCCTAACCCTAACCCTAATCCCAACAGAACTCTAAACCTTGACATAAACCTATCCCTAACCTTAACCCTAAATCTTACCCTAACCCTAACACTAACCCTACCCATAACCTAAACCTAATCCTACTCCTAACCCTAATCCTACCCCTAACGCTAACATAACCCTAACCCTAACCCTACCCTAACCTAACCGTAACACTAACCATAACCCTAAACCTAACCCTAACCATAACCTAACCCTAAAGCTAATCCTAACCCTAA
>NW_028137126.1:7500-213462 GCF_965140915.1 Aythya marila | reverse complement strand
GGAAGAAAATCCCCCAAAAACATAGATCCACCCCAAAAAGACAGTAAACCTACCTGATGTTCTCCAAAACACGCAATTTACACTTTTCCAACATGATGACCAACAAGAACCCAGCAAAACCCAACGGAGACCCCAAAACACATCAAAAACACCCCAAAAATGAATTCGATCACCCCCCCAAAAAAAAACAGAAGAAAATCCCAAATACCATGAATCCACCCCAAAAGTCCCCCTAAACCTACCTGATGTTCTCCAAAACCCACAATTTACACTTTTCCACCATGATGACCACGAGAAACCCAATGAAACCCAACGGAGACCCCAAAACACGTCAAAAACATGCCAAAAAACAACTGGATCACTAGAAAAAACAGAACAAAACCCTAAAAACCATGAATCTGCCCCAGAAGTCCTCATAAACCTACCTGATGTTCTCCAAAACCCACAATTTACACTTTTCCACCATGATGACCACGGAAAACACAACGAAACCCAACGGAGAACCCAAAACACGCCCAAAACACCCCAAACAAGAACAGGATCACCCCCAAAAACGAAAGAAAACCCCAAAAAGCACGGATCCAATCCCAAAACCACTCTAAACGTACCTGATGTTCTCCAAATCCAAATGTCCACTCCCAACCACCATAAAACCCATTAGGAACTCAACGAAACCCAACGGAAACCCCAAAAACACCTCAAAAACACCCCAGAAAAGAACTGGATCAGAAGAAAAAACACCAAACACTATGAATTTCCCCGCAAAACCACCCTAAACTCACCTGATCTTCTTCAAAACCCACAATCCACTCCCATTTACCCTAACGACCAACGAGAATCCAACTAAAACCCAACGGAGACCCCAAAACAAGTCGAAAACACCCCAAACAAGAACAGGATAACCCCTAAAAAAGAAAGAAAACCCCAAAAACCATAGATCCACCCCAAAAACACACTAAACCTACCTCATGTTCTCCAAATCCCAAAGTCCACTCCCAACAAACTTAAAACACATTAGGAAATCAACAAAACGCAACGGAAACCCCAAAACACGTCAAAAACACCACAAAAAAAAGCGGGATCACCCCCAAAACCGAAAGAAAACCCTAAAAGCCGTTGATCCACCCCAAAAGTCCCCCTAAACCTACCTGATGTTCTCCAATACCCACAATTTACACGTTTTCACCATGATGAACAACAAGAACCCAACAAAACCCAACGGAGACCCCAAAATATGTCAAAAACACCCCAAAAAAGAATGGGACCACCCCAAAAACAGAAGAAAACGCTAAAAAAAACAGAAGAATTCAACCAAAACCATAGATTCACCACCCAGAAAAACTTAAACTCACCTGATATTCTCCAAAACCCACAATTTACACTTTTCCAACATGATGACCAACAAGAACCCAACAAAACCCAACGGAGACCCCAAAACACATCAAAAACACACCAAAAAAGAACGGGATCACCCCAGAAAAACAGAAAAAAAAAACAAATACCATGAATCCACCCCAAAAGTCCCCCTAAACCTACCTGATGTTCTCCAAAACCCACAATTTACCCTTTTCCACCATGATGCCAACGGAAAACCCAATGAAACCCAACGGAGAACCCAAAACACATCAAAAACACCACAAACAAGAACGGAATCACCCCCAAAACTGGAACAAAATCCCCAAAAAGCACGGATCAAATCCCAAAACCACCCTAAACCTACCTGATGTTCTCCAAAACCCACTATTCAGCCTTTTCCACCAAAATGAACAAGGAAAACACAACGAAACAAAACAGAGACCACAAAACACGTCAAAAACACCCCAAACAAGAACGGAATCACCCCCAAAACTGGAAGAAAATCCCCCAAAAACATAGATCCACCCCAAAAAGACAGTAAACCTACCTGATGTTCTCCAAAACACGCAATTTACACTTTTCCAACATGATGACCAACAAGAACCCAGCAAAACCCAACGGAGACCCCAAAACACATCAAAAACACCCCAAAAATGAATTCGATCACCCCCCCAAAAAAAACAGAAGAAAATCCCAAATACCATGAATCCACCCCAAAAGTCCCCCTAAACCTACCTGATGTTCTCCAAAACCCACAATTTACACTTTTCCACCATGATGACCACGAGAAACCCAATGAAACCCAACGGAGACCCCAAAACACGTCAAAAACATGCCAAAAAACAACTGGATCACTAGAAAAAACAGAACAAAACCCTAAAAACCATGAATCTGCCCCAGAAGTCCTCATAAACCTACCTGATGTTCTCCAAAACCCACAATTTACACTTTTCCACCATGATGACCACGGAAAACACAACGAAACCCAACGGAGAACCCAAAACACGCCCAAAACACCCCAAACAAGAACAGGATCACCCCCAAAAACGAAAGAAAACCCCAAAAAGCACGGATCCAATCCCAAAACCACTCTAAACGTACCTGATGTTCTCCAAATCCAAATGTCCACTCCCAACCACCATAAAACCCATTAGGAACTCAACGAAACCCAACGGAAACCCCAAAAACACCTCAAAAACACCCCAGAAAAGAACTGGGTCAGAAGAAAAAACACCAAACACTATGAATTTCCCCGCAAAACCACCCTAAACTCACCTGATCTTCTTCAAAACCCACAATCCACTCCCATTTACCCTAACGACCAACGAGAATCCAACTAAAACCCAACGGAGACCCCAAAACAAGTCGAAAACACCCCAAACAAGAACAGGATAACCCCTAAAAAAGAAAGAAAACCCCAAAAACCATAGATCCACCCCAAAAACACACTAAACCTACCTCATGTTCTCCAAATCCCAAAGTCCACTCCCAACAAACTTAAAACACATTAGGAAATCAACAAAACGCAACGGAAACCCCAAAACACGTCAAAAACACCACAAAAAAAAGCGGGATCACCCCCAAAACCGAAAGAAAACCCTAAAAGCCGTTGATCCACCCCAAAAGTCCCCCTAAACCTACCTGATGTTCTCCAATACCCACAATTTACACGTTTTCACCATGATGAACAACAAGAACCCAACAAAAACCAACGGAGACCCCAAAATACGTCAAAAACACCCCAAAAAAGAATGGGACCACCCCAAAAACAGAAGAAAACGCTAAAAAAAAACAGAAGAATTCAACCAAAACCATAGATTCACCACCCAGAAAAACTTAAACTCACCTGATATTCTCCAAAACCCACAATTTACACTTTTCCAACATGATGACCAACAAGAACCCAACAAAACCCAACGGAGACCCCAAAACACATCAAAAACACACCAAAAAAGAACGGGATCACCCCAGAAAAACAGGAAAAAAAAAAACAAATACCATGAATCCACCCCAAAAGTCCCCCTAAACCTACCTGATGTTCTCCAAAACCCACAATTTACCCTTTTCCACCATGATGCCAACGGAAAACCCAACGAAACCCAACGGAGAACCCAAAACACATCAAAAACACCACAAACAAGAACGGAATCACCCCCAAAACTGGAACAAAATCCCCAAAAAGCACGGATCAAATCCCAAAACCACCCTAAACCTACCTGATGTTCTCCAAAACCCACTATTCAGCCTTTTCCACCAAAATGAACAAGGAAAACACAACGAAACAAAACAGAGACCACAAAACACGTCAAAAACACCCCAAACAAGAACGGAATCACCCCCAAAACTGGAAGAAAATCCCCCAAAAACATAGATCCACCCCAAAAAGACAGTAAACCTACCTGATGTTCTCCAAAACACGCAATTTACACTTTTCCAACATGATGACCAACAAGAACCCAGCAAAACCCAACGGAGACCCCAAAACACATCAAAAACACCCCAAAAATGAATTCGATCACCCCCCCAAAAAAAACAGAAGAAAATCCCAAATACCATGAATCCACCCCAAAAGTCCCCCTAAACCTACCTGATGTTCTCCAAAACCCACAATTTACACTTTTCCACCATGATGACCACGAGAAACCCAATGAAACCCAACGGAGACCCCAAAACACGTCAAAAACATGCCAAAAAACAACTGGATCACTAGAAAAAACAGAACAAAACCCTAAAAACCATGAATCTGCCCCAGAAGTCCTCATAAACCTACCTGATGTTCTCCAAAACCCACAATTTACACTTTTCCACCATGATGACCACGGAAAACACAACGAAACCCAACGGAGAACCCAAAACACGCCCAAAACACCCCAAACAAGAACAGGATCACCCCCAAAAACGAAAGAAAACCCCAAAAAGCACGGATCCAATCCCAAAACCACTCTAAACGTACCTGATGTTCTCCAAATCCAAATGTCCACTCCCAACCACCATAAAACCCATCAGGAACTCAACGAAACCCAACGGAAACCCCAAAAACACCTCAAAAACACCCCAGAAAAGAACTGGATCAGAAGAAAAAACACCAAACACTATGAATTTCCCCGCAAAACCACCCTAAACTCACCTGATCTTCTTCAAAACCCACAATCCACTCCCATTTACCCTAACGACCAACGAGAATCCAACTAAAACCCAACGGAGACCCCAAAACAAGTCGAAAACACCCCAAACAAGAACAGGATAACCCCTAAAAAAGAAAGAAAACCCCAAAAACCATAGATCCACCCCAAAAACACACTAAACCTACCTCATGTTCTCCAAATCCCAAAGTCCACTCCCAACAAACTTAAAACACATTAGGAAATCAACAAAACGCAACGGAAACCCCAAAACACGTCAAAAACACCACAAAAAAAAGCGGGATCACCCCCAAAACCGAAAGAAAACCCTAAAAGCCGTTGATCCACCCCAAAAGTCCCCCTAAACCTACCTGATGTTCTCCAATACCCACAATTTACACGTTTTCACCATGATGAACAACAAGAACCCAACAAAAACCAACGGAGACCCCAAAATACGTCAAAAACACCCCAAAAAAGAATGGGACCACCCCAAAAACAGAAGAAAACGCTAAAAAAAAAACAGAAGAATTCAACCAAAACCATAGATTCACCACCCAGAAAAACTTAAACTCACTTGATATTCTCCAAAACCCACAATTTACACTTTTCCAACATGATGACCAACAAGAACCCAACAAAACCCAACGGAGACCCCAAAACACATCAAAAACACACCAAAAAAGAACGGGATCACCCCAGAAAAACAGGAAAAAAAAAACAAATACCATGAATCCACCCCAAAAGTCCCCCTAAACCTACCTGATGTTCTCCAAAACCCACAATTTACCCTTTTCCACCATGATGCCAACGGAAAACCCAACGAAACCCAACGGAGAACCCAAAACACATCAAAAACACCACAAACAAGAACGGAATCACCCCCAAAACTGGAACAAAATCCCCAAAAAGCACGGATCAAATCCCAAAACCACCCTAAACCTACCTGATGTTCTCCAAAACCCACTATTCAGCCTTTTCCACCAAAATGAACAAGGAAAACACAACGAAACAAAACAGAGACCACAAAACACGTCAAAAACACCCCAAACAAGAACGGAATCACCCCCAAAACTGGAAGAAAATCCGCCAAAAACATAGATCCACCCCAAAAAGACAGTAAACCTACCTGATGTTCTCCAAAACACGCAATTTACACTTTTCCAACATGATCACCAACAAGAACCCAGCAAAACCCAACGGAGACCCCAAAACACATCAAAAACACCCCAAAAATGAATTCGATCACCCCCCCAAAAAAAAACAGAAGAAAATCCCAAATACCATGAATCCACCCCAAAAGTCCCCCTAAACCTACCTGATGTTCTCCAAAACCCACAATTTACACTTTTCCACCATGATGACCACGAGAAACCCAATGAAACCCAACGGAGACCCCAAAACACGTCAAAAACATGCCAAAAAACAACTGGATCACTAGAAAAAACAGAACAAAACCCTAAAAACCATGAATCTGCCCCAGAAGTCCTCATAAACCTACCTGATGTTCTCCAAAACCCACAATTTACACTTTTCCACCATGATGACCACGGAAAACACAACAAAACCCAACGGAGAACCCAAAACACGCCCAAAACACCCCAAACAAGAACAGGATCACCCCCAAAAACGAAAGAAAACCCCAAAAAGCACGGATCCAATCCCAAAACCACTCTAAATGTACCTGATGTTCTCCAAATCCAAATGTCCACTCCCAACCACCATAAAACCCATTAGGAACTCAACGAAACCCAACGGAAACCCCAAAAACACCTCAAAAACACCCCAGAAAAGAACTGGATCAGAAGAAAAAACACCAAACACTATGAAGTTCCCCGCAAAACCACCCTAAACTCACCTGATCTTCTTCAAAACCCACAATCCACTCCCATTTACCCTAACGACCAACGAGAATCCAACTAAAACCCAACGGAGACCCCAAAACAAGTCGAAAACACCCCAAACAAGAACAGGATAACCCCTAAAAAAGAAAGAAAACCCCAAAAACCATAGATCCACCCCAAAAACACACTAAACCTACCTCATGTTCTCCAAATCCCAAAGTCCACTCCCAACAAACTTAAAACACATTAGGAAATCAACAAAACGCAACGGAAACCCCAAAACACGTCAAAAACACCACAAAAAAAAGCGGGATCACCCCCAAAACCGAAAGAAAACCCTAAAAGCCGTTGATCCACCCCAAAAGTCCCCCTAAACCTACCTGATGTTCTCCAATACCCACAATTTACACGTTTTCACCATGATGAACAACAAGAACCCAACAAAAACCAACGGAGACCCCAAAATATGTCAAAAACACCCCAAAAAAGAATGGGACCACCCCAAAAACAGAAGAAAACGCTAAAAAAAAACAGAAGAATTCAACCAAAACCATAGATTCACCACCCAGAAAAACTTAAACTCACCTGATATTCTCCAAAACCCACAATTTACACTTTTCCAACATGATGACCAACAAGAACCCAACAAAACCCAACGGAGACCCCAAAACACATCAAAAACACACCAAAAAAGAACGGGATCACCCCAGAAAAACAGGAAAAAAAAAACAAATACCATGAATCCACCCCAAAAGTCCCCCTAAACCTACCTGATGTTCTCCAAAACCCACAATTTACCCTTTTCCACCATGATGCCAACGGAAAACCCAACGAAACCCAACGGAGAACCCAAAACACATCAAAAACACCACAAACAAGAACGGAATCACCCCCAAAACTGGAACAAAATCCCCAAAAAGCACGGATCAAATCCCAAAACCACCCTAAACCTACCTGATGTTCTCCAAAACCCACTATTCAGCCTTTTCCACCAAAATGAACAAGGAAAACACAACGAAACAAAACAGAGACCACAAAACACGTCAAAAACACCCCAAACAAGAACGGAATCACCCCCAAAACTGGAAGAAAATCCGCCAAAAACATAGATCCACCCCAAAAAGACAGTAAACCTACCTGATGTTCTCCAAAACACGCAATTTACACTTTTCCAACATGATCACCAACAAGAACCCAGCAAAACCCAACGGAGACCCCAAAACACATCAAAAACACCCCAAAAATGAATTCGATCACCCCCCCAAAAAAAACAGAAGAAAATCCCAAATACCATGAATCCACCCCAAAAGTCCCCCTAAACCTACCTGATGTTCTCCAAAACCCACAATTTACACTTTTCCACCATGATGACCACGAGAAACCCAATGAAACCCAACGGAGACCCCAAAACACGTCAAAAACATGCCAAAAAACAACTGGATCACTAGAAAAAACAGAACAAAACCCTAAAAACCATGAATCTGCCCCAGAAGTCCTCATAAACCTACCTGATGTTCTCCAAAACCCACAATTTACACTTTTCCACCATGATGACCACGGAAAACACAACAAAACCCAACGGAGAACCCAAAACACGCCCAAAACACCCCAAACAAGAACAGGATCACCCCCAAAAACGAAAGAAAACCCCAAAAAGCACGGATCCAATCCCAAAACCACTCTAAACGTACCTGATGTTCTCCAAATCCAAATGTCCACTCCCAACCACCATAAAACCCATTAGGAACTCAACGAAACCCAACGGAAACCCCAAAAACACCTCAAAAACACCCCAGAAAAGAACTGGATCAGAAGAAAAAACACCAAACACTATGAAGTTCCCCGCAAAACCACCCTAAACTCACCTGATCTTCTTCAAAACCCACAATCCACTCCCATTTACCCTAACGACCAACGAGAATCCAACTAAAACCCAACGGAGACCCCAAAACAAGTCGAAAACACCCCAAACAAGAACAGGATAACCCCTAAAAAAGAAAGAAAACCCCAAAAACCATAGATCCACCCCAAAAACACACTAAACCTACCTCATGTTCTCCAAATCCCAAAGTCCACTCCCAACAAACTTAAAACACATTAGGAAATCAACAAAACGCAACGGAAACCCCAAAACACGTCAAAAACACCACAAAAAAAAGCGGGATCACCCCCAAAACCGAAAGAAAACCCTAAAAGCCGTTGATCCACCCCAAAAGTCCCCCTAAACCTACCTGATGTTCTCCAATACCCACAATTTACACGTTTTCACCATGATGAACAACAAGAACCCAACAAAAACCAACGGAGACCCCAAAATATGTCAAAAACACCCCAAAAAAGAATGGGACCACCCCAAAAACAGAAGAAAACGCTAAAAAAAAACAGAAGAATTCAACCAAAACCATAGATTCACCACCCAGAAAAACTTAAACTCACCTGATATTCTCCAAAACCCACAATTTACACTTTTCCAACATGATGACCAACAAGAACCCAACAAAACCCAACGGAGACCCCAAAACACATCAAAAACACACCAAAAAAGAACGGGTTCACCCCAGAAAAACAGAAAAAAAAAAACAAATACCATGAATCCACCCCAAAAGTCCCCCTAAACCTACCTGATGTTCTCCAAAACCCACAATTTACCCTTTTCCACCATGATGCCAACGGAAAACCCAACGAAACCCAACGGAGAACCCAAAACACATCAAAAACACCACAAACAAGAACGGAATCACCCCCAAAACTGGAACAAAATCCCCAAAAAGCACGGATCAAATCCCAAAACCACCCTAAACCTACCTGATGTTCTCCAAAACCCACTATTCAGCCTTTTCCACCAAAATGAACAAGGAAAACACAACGAAACAAAACAGAGACCACAAAACACGTCAAAAACACCCCAAACAAGAACGGAATCACCCCCAAAACTGGAAGAAAATCCGCCAAAAACATAGATCCACCCCAAAAAGACAGTAAACCTACCTGATGTTCTCCAAAACACGCAATTTACACTTTTCCAACATGATCACCAACAAGAACCCAGCAAAACCCAACGGAGACCCCAAAACACATCAAAAACACCCCAAAAATGAATTCGATCACCCCCCAAAAAAAAACAGAAGAAAATCCCAAATACCATGAATCCACCCCAAAAGTCCCCCTAAACCTACCTGATGTTCTCCAAAACCCACAATTTACCCTTTTCCACCATGATGCCAACGGAAAACCCAACGAAACCCAACGGAGAACCCAAAACACATCAAAAACACCACAAACAAGAACGGAATCACCCCCAAAACTGGAACAAAATCCCCAAAAAGCACGGATCAAATCCCAAAACCACCCTAAACCTACCTGATGTTCTCCAAAACCCACTATTCAGCCTTTTCCACCAAAATGAACAAGGAAAACACAACGAAACAAAACAGAGACCACAAAACACGTCAAAAACACCCCAAACAAGAACGGAATCACCCCCAAAACTGGAAGAAAATCCGCCAAAAACATAGATCCACCCCAAAAAGACAGTAAACCTACCTGATGTTCTCCAAAACACGCAATTTACACTTTTCCAACATGATCACCAACAAGAACCCAGCAAAACCCAACGGAGACCCCAAAACACATCAAAAACACCCCAAAAATGAATTCGATCACCCCCCAAAAAAAAACAGAAGAAAATCCCAAATACCATGAATCCACCCCAAAAGTCCCCCTAAACCTACCTGATGTTCTCCAAAACCCACAATTTACACTTTTCCAACATGATGACCACGAGAAACCCAATGAAACCCAACGGAGACCCCAAAACACGTCAAAAACATGCCAAAAAACAACTGGATCACTAGAAAAAACAGAACAAAACCCTAAAAACCATGAATCTGCCCCAGAAGTCCTCATAAACCTACCTGATGTTCTCCAAAACCCACAATTTACACTTTTCCACCATGATGACCACGGAAAACACAACAAAACCCAACGGAGAACCCAAAACACGCCCAAAACACCCCAAACAAGAACAGGATCACCCCCAAAAACGAAAGAAAACCCCAAAAAGCACGGATCCAATCCCAAAACCACTCTAAACGTACCTGATGTTCTCCAAATCCAAATGTCCACTCCCAACCACCATAAAACCCATTAGGAACTCAACGAAACCCAACGGAAACCCCAAAAACACCTCAAAAACACCCCAGAAAAGAACTGGATCAGAAGAAAAAACACCAAACACTATGAATTTCCCCGCAAAACCACCCTAAACTCACCTGATCTTCTTCAAAACCCACAATCCACTCCCATTTACCCTAACGACCAACGAGAATCCAACTAAAACCCAACGGAGACCCCAAAACAAGTCGAAAACACCCCAAACAAGAACAGGATAACCCCTAAAAAAGAAAGAAAACCCCAAAAACCATAGATCCACCCCAAAAACACACTAAACCTACCTGATGTTCTCCAAATCCCAAAGTCCACTCCCAACAAACTTAAAACACATTAGGAAATCAACAAAACGCAACGGAAACCCCAAAACACGTCAAAAACACCACAAAAAAAAGCGGGATCACCCCCAAAACCGAAAGAAAACCCTAAAAGCCGTTGATCCACCCCAAAAGTCCCCCTAAACCTACCTGATGTTCTCCAATACCCACAATTTACACGTTTTCACCATGATGAACAACAAGAACCCAACAAAACCCAACGGAGACCCCAAAATATGTCAAAAACACCCCAAAAAAGAATGGGACCACCCCAAAAACAGAAGAAAACGCTAAAAAAAAACAGAAGAATTCAACCAAAACCATAGATTCACCACCCAGAAAAACTTAAACTCACCTGATATTCTCCAAAACCCACAATTTACACTTTTCCAACATGATGACCAACAAGAACCCAACAAAACCCAACGGAGACCCCAAAACACATCAAAAACACACCAAAAAAGAACGGGATCACCCCAGAAAAACAGAAAAAAAAAAACAAATACCATGAATCCACCCCAAAAGTCCCCCTAAACCTACCTGATGTTCTCCAAAACCCACAATTTACCCTTTTCCACCATGATGCCAACGGAAAACCCAACGAAACCCAACGGAGAACCCAAAACACATCAAAAACACCACAAACAAGAACGGAATCACCCCCAAAACTGGAACAAAATCCCCAAAAAGCACGGATCAAATCCCAAAACCACCCTAAACCTACCTGATGTTCTCCAAAACCCACTATTCAGCCTTTTCCACCAAAATGAACAAGGAAAACACAACGAAACAAAACAGAGACCACAAAACACGTCAAAAACACCCCAAACAAGAACGGAATCACCCCCAAAACTGGAAGAAAATCCGCCAAAAACATAGATCCACCCCAAAAAGACAGTAAACCTACCTGATGTTCTCCAAAACACGCAATTTACACTTTTCCAACATGATGACCAACAAGAACCCAGCAAAACCCAACGGAGACCCCAAAACACATCAAAAACACCCCAAAAATGAATTCGATCACCCCCCCAAAAAAAACAGAAGAAAATCCCAAATACCATGAATCCACCCCAAAAGTCCCCCTAAACCTACCTGATGTTCTCCAAAACCCACAATTTACACTTTTCCAACATGATGACCACGAGAAACCCAATGAAACCCAACGGAGACCCCAAAACACGTCAAAAACATGCCAAAAAACAACTGGATCACTAGAAAAAACAGAACAAAACCCTAAAAACCATGAATCTGCCCCAGAAGTCCTCATAAACCTACCTGATGTTCTCCAAAACCCACAATTTACACTTTTCCACCATGATGACCACGGAAAACACAACAAAACCCAACGGAGAACCCAAAACACGCCCAAAACACCCCAAACAAGAACAGGATCACCCCCAAAAACGAAAGAAAACCCCAAAAAGCACGGATCCAATCCCAAAACCACTCTAAACGTACCTGATGTTCTCCAAATCCAAATGTCCACTCCCAACCACCATAAAACCCATTAGGAACTCAACGAAACCCAACGGAAACCCCAAAAACACCTCAAAAACACCCCAGAAAAGAACTGGATCAGAAGAAAAAACACCAAACACTATGAATTTCCCCGCAAAACCACCCTAAACTCACCTGATCTTCTTCAAAACCCACAATCCACTCCCATTTACCCTAACGACCAACGAGAATCCAACTAAAACCCAACGGAGACCCCAAAACAAGTCGAAAACACCCCAAACAAGAACAGGATAACCCCTAAAAAAGAAAGAAAACCCCAAAAACCATAGATCCACCCCAAAAACACACTAAACCTACCTGATGTTCTCCAAATCCCAAAGTCCACTCCCAACAAACTTAAAACACATTAGGAAATCAACAAAACGCAACGGAAACCCCAAAACACGTCAAAAACACCACAAAAAAAAGCGGGATCACCCCCAAAACCGAAAGAAAACCCTAAAAGCCGTTGATCCACCCCAAAAGTCCCCCTAAACCTACCTGATGTTCTCCAATACCCACAATTTACACGTTTTCACCATGATGAACAACAAGAACCCAACAAAACCCAACGGAGACCCCAAAATATGTCAAAAACACCCCAAAAAAGAATGGGACCACCCCAAAAACAGAAGAAAACGCTAAAAAAAAACAGAAGAATTCAACCAAAACCATAGATTCACCACCCAGAAAAACTTAAACTCACCTGATATTCTCCAAAACCCACAATTTACACTTTTCCAACATGATGACCAACAAGAACCCAACAAAACCCAACGGAGACCCCAAAACACATCAAAAACACACCAAAAAAGAACGGGATCACCCCAGAAAAACAGAAAAAAAAAAACAAATACCATGAATCCACCCCAAAAGTCCCCCTAAACCTACCTGATGTTCTCCAAAACCCACAATTTACCCTTTTCCACCATGATGCCAACGGAAAACCCAACGAAACCCAACGGAGAACCCAAAACACATCAAAAACACCACAAACAAGAACGGAATCACCCCCAAAACTGGAACAAAATCCCCAAAAAGCACGGATCAAATCCCAAAACCACCCTAAACCTACCTGATGTTCTCCAAAACCCACTATTCAGCCTTTTCCACCAAAATGAACAAGGAAAACACAACGAAACAAAACAGAGACCACAAAACACGTCAAAAACACCCCAAACAAGAACGGAATCACCCCCAAAACTGGAAGAAAATCCGCCAAAAACATAGATCCACCCCAAAAAGACAGTAAACCTACCTGATGTTCTCCAAAACACGCAATTTACACTTTTCCAACATGATGACCAACAAGAACCCAGCAAAACCCAACGGAGACCCCAAAACACATCAAAAACACCCCAAAAATGAATTCGATCACCCCCCCAAAAAAAACAGAAGAAAATCCCAAATACCATGAATCCACCCCAAAAGTCCCCCTAAACCTACCTGATGTTCTCCAAAACCCACAATTTACACTTTTCCAACATGATGACCACGAGAAACCCAATGAAACCCAACGGAGACCCCAAAACACGTCAAAAACATGCCAAAAAACAACTGGATCACTAGAAAAAACAGAACAAAACCCTAAAAACCATGAATCTGCCCCAGAAGTCCTCATAAACCTACCTGATGTTCTCCAAAACCCACAATTTACACTTTTCCACCATGATGACCACGGAAAACACAACGAAACCCAACGGAGAACCCAAAACACGCCCAAAACACCCCAAACAAGAACAGGATCACCCCCAAAAACGAAAGAAAACCCCAAAAAGCACGGATCCAATCCCAAAACCACTCTAAACGTACCTGATGTTCTCCAAATCCAAATGTCCACTCCCAACCACCATAAAACCCATCAGGAACTCAACGAAACCCAACGGAAACCCCAAAAACACCTCAAAAACACCCCAGAAAAGAACTGGATCAGAAGAAAAAACACCAAACACTATGAATTTCCCCGCAAAACCACCCTAAACTCACCTGATCTTCTTCAAAACCCACAATCCACTCCCATTTACCCTAACGACCAACGAGAATCCAACTAAAACCCAACGGAGACCCCAAAACAAGTCGAAAACACCCCAAACAAGAACAGGATAACCCCTAAAAAAGAAAGAAAACCCCAAAAACCATAGATCCACCCCAAAAACACACTAAACCTACCTGATGTTCTCCAAATCCCAAAGTCCACTCCCAACAAACTTAAAACACATTAGGAAATCAACAAAACGCAACGGAAACCCCAAAACACGTCAAAAACACACCAAAAAAAAGCGGGATCACCCCCAAAACCGAAAGAAAACCCTAAAAGCCGTTGATCCACCCCAAAAGTCCCCCTAAACCTACCTGATGTTCTCCAAAACCCACAATTTACCCTTTTCCACCATGATGCCAACGGAAAACCCAACGAAACCCAACGGAGAACCCAAAACACATCAAAAACACCACAAACAAGAACGGAATCACCCCCAAAACTGGAACAAAATCCCCAAAATGCACGGATCAAATCCCAAAACCACCCTAAACCTACCTGATGTTCTCCAAAACCCACTATTCAGCCTTTTCCACCAAAATGAACAAGGAAAACACAACGAAACAAAACAGAGACCACAAAACACGTCAAAAACACCCCAAACAAGAACGGAATCACCCCCAAAACTGGAAGAAAATCCCCCAAAAACATAGATCCACCCCAAAAAGACAGTAAACCTACCTGATGTTCTCCAAAACACGCAATTTACACTTTTCCAACATGATGACCAACAAGAACCCAGCAAAACCCAACGGAGACCCCAAAACACATCAAAAACACCCCAAAAATGAATTCGATCACCCCCCCAAAAAAAACAGAAGAAAATCCCAAATACCATGAATCCACCCCAAAAGTCCCCCTAAACCTACCTGATGTTCTCCAAAACCCACAATTTACACTTTTCCACCATGATGACCACGAGAAACCCAATGAAACCCAACGGAGACCCCAAAACACGTCAAAAACATGCCAAAAAACAACTGGATCACTAGAAAAAACAGAACAAAACCCTAAAAACCATGAATCTGCCCCAGAAGTCCTCATAAACCTACCTGATGTTCTCCAAAACCCACAATTTACACTTTTCCACCATGATGACCACGGAAAACACAACGAAACCCAACGGAGAACCCAAAACACGCCCAAAACACCCCAAACAAGAACAGGATCACCCCCAAAAACGAAAGAAAACCCCAAAAAGCACGGATCCAATCCCAAAACCACTCTAAACGTACCTGATGTTCTCCAAATCCAAATGTCCACTCCCAACCACCATAAAACCCATTAGGAACTCAACGAAACCCAACGGAAACCCCAAAAACACCTCAAAAACACCCCAGAAAAGAACTGGATCAGAAGAAAAAACACCAAACACTATGAAGTTCCCCGCAAAACCACCCTAAACTCACCTGATCTTCTTCAAAACCCACAATCCACTCCCATTTACCCTAACGACCAACGAGAATCCAACTAAAACCCAACGGAGACCCCAAAACAAGTCGAAAACACCCCAAACAAGAACAGGATAACCCCTAAAAAAGAAAGAAAACCCCAAAAACCATAGATCCACCCCAAAAACACACTAAACCTACCTCATGTTCTCCAAATCCCAAAGTCCACTCCCAACAAACTTAAAACACATTAGGAAATCAACGAAACACAACGGAAACCCCAAAACACGTCAAAAACACCACAAAAAAAAGCGGGATCACCCCCAAAACCAAAAGAAAACCCTAAAAGCCGTTGATCCACCCCAAAAGTCCCCCTAAACCTACCTGATGTTCTCCAATACCCACAATTTACACGTTTTCACCATGATGAACAACAAGAACCCAACAAAACCCAACGGAGACCCCAAAATATGTCAAAAACACCCCAAAAAAGAATGGGACCACCCCAAAAACAGAAGAAAACGCTAAAAAAAAAACAGAAGAATTCAACCAAAACCATAGATTCACCACCCAGAAAAACTTAAACTCACCTGATATTCTCCAAAACCCACAATTTACACTTTTCCAACATGATGACCAACAAGAACCCAACAAAACCCAACGGAGACCCCAAAACACATCAAAAACACACCAAAAAAGAACGGGATCACCCCAGAAAAACAGAAAAAAAAAAAACAAATACCATGAATCCACCCCAAAAGTCCCCCTAAACCTACCTGATGTTCTCCAAAACCCACAATTTACCCTTTTCCACCATGATGCCAACGGAAAACCCAACGAAACCCAACGGAGAACCCAAAACACATCAAAAACACCACAAACAAGAACGGAATCACCCCCAAAACTGGAACAAAATCCCCAAAAAGCACGGATCAAATCCCAAAACCACCCTAAACCTACCTGATGTTCTCCAAAACCCACTATTCAGCCTTTTCCACCAAAATGAACAAGGAAAACACAACGAAACAAAACAGAGACCACAAAACACGTCAAAAATACCCCAAACAAGAACGGAATCACCCCCAAAACTGGAAGAAAATCCGCCAAAAACATAGATCCACCCCAAAAAGACAGTAAACCTACCTGATGTTCTCCAAAACATGCAATTTACACTTTTCCAACATGATGACCAACAAGAACCCAGCAAAACCCAACGGAGACCCCAAAACACATCAAAAACACCCCAAAAATGAATTCGATCACCCCCCCAAAAAAAACAGAAGAAAATCCCAAATACCATGAATCCACCCCAAAAGTCCCCCTAAACCTACCTGATGTTCTCCAAAACCCACAATTTACACTTTTCCACCATGATGACCACGAGAAACCCAATGAAACCCAACGGAGACCCCAAAACACGTCAAAAACATGCCAAAAAACAACTGGATCACTAGAAAAAACAGAACAAAACCCTAAAAACCATGAATCTGCCCCAGAAGTCCTCATAAACCTACCTGATGTTCTCCAAAACCCACAATTTACACTTTTCCACCATGATGACCACGGAAAACACAACAAAACCCAACGGAGAACCCAAAACACGCCCAAAACACCCCAAACAAGAACAGGATCACCCCCAAAAACGAAAGAAAACCCCAAAAAGCACGGATCCAATCCCAAAACCACTCTAAACGTACCTGATGTTCTCCAAATCCAAATGTCCACTCCCAACCACCATAAAACCCATTAGGAACTCAACGAAACCCAACGGAAACCCCAAAAACACCTCAAAAACACCCCAGAAAAGAACTGGATCAGAAGAAAAAACACCAAACACTATGAATTTCCCCGCAAAACCACCCTAAACTCACCTGATCTTCTTCAAAACCCACAATCCACTCCCATTTACCCTAACGACCAACGAGAATCCAACTAAAACCCAACGAAACCCAACGGAGAACCCAAAACACATCAAAAACACCACAAACAAGAACGGAATCACCCCCAAAACTGGAACAAAATCCCCAAAAAGCACGGATCAAATCCCAAAACCACCCTAAACCTACCTGATGTTCTCCAAAACCCACTATTCAGCCTTTTCCACCAAAATGAACAAGGAAAACACAACGAAACAAAACAGAGACCACAAAACACGTCAAAAATACCCCAAACAAGAACGGAATCACCCCCAAAACTGGAAGAAAATCCCCCAAAAACATAGATCCACCCCAAAAAGACAGTAAACCTACCTGATGTTCTCCAAAACATGCAATTTACACTTTTCCAACATGATGACCAACAAGAACCCAGCAAAACCCAACGGAGACCCCAAAACACATCAAAAACACCCCAAAAATGAATTCGATCACCCCCCCAAAAAAAACAGAAGAAAATCCCAAATACCATGAATCCACCCCAAAAGTCCCCCTAAACCTACCTGATGTTCTCCAAAACCCACAATTTACACTTTTCCACCATGATGACCACGAGAAACCCAATGAAACCCAACGGAGACCCCAAAACACGTCAAAAACATGCCAAAAAACAACTGGATCACTAGAAAAAACAGAACAAAACCCTAAAAACCATGAATCTGCCCCAGAAGTCCTCATAAACCTACCTGATGTTCTCCAAAACCCACAATTTACACTTTTCCACCATGATGACCACGGAAAACACAACAAAACCCAACGGAGAACCCAAAACACGCCCAAAACACCCCAAACAAGAACAGGATCACCCCCAAAAACGAAAGAAAACCCCAAAAAGCACGGATCCAATCCCAAAACCACTCTAAACGTACCTGATGTTCTCCAAATCCAAATGTCCACTCCCAACCACCATAAAACCCATTAGGAACTCAACGAAACCCAACGGAAACCCCAAAAACACCTCAAAAACACCCCAGAAAAGAACTGGATCAGAAGAAAAAACACCAAACACTATGAATTTCCCCGCAAAACCACCCTAAACTCACCTGATCTTCTTCAAAACCCACAATCCACTCCCATTTACCCTAACGACCAACGAGAATCCAACTAAAACCCAACGGAGACCCCAAAACAAGTCGAAAACACCCCAAACAAGAACAGGATCACCCCTAAAAAAGAAAGAAAACCCCAAAAACCATAGATCCACCCCAAAAACACACTAAACCTACCTGATGTTCTCCAAATCCCAAAGTCCACTCCCAACAAACTTAAAACACATTAGGAAATCAACAAAACGCAACGGAAACCCCAAAACACGTCAAAAACACCACAAAAAAAAGCGGGATCACCCCCAAAACCGAAAGAAAACCCTAAAAGCCGTTGATCCACCCCAAAAGTCCCCCTAAACCTACCTGATGTTCTCCAATACCCACAATTTACACGTTTTCACCATGATGAACAACAAGAACCCAACAAAACCCAACGGACACCCCAAAATATGTCAAAAACACCCCAAAAAAGAATGGGACCACCCCAAAAACAGAAGAAAACGCTAAAAAAAAACAGAAGAATTCAACCAAAACCATAGATTCACCACCCAGAAAAACTTAAACTCACCTGATATTCTCCAAAACCCACAATTTACACTTTTCCAACATGATGACCAACAAGAACCCAACAAAACCCAACGGAGACCCCAAAACACATCAAAAACACACCAAAAAAGAACGGGATCACCCCAGAAAAACAGGAAAAAAAAAACAAATACCATGAATCCACCCCAAAAGTCCCCCTAAACCTACCTGATGTTCTCCAAAACCCACAATTTACCCTTTTCCACCATGATGCCAACGGAAAACCCAACGAAACCCAACGGAGAACCCAAAACACATCAAAAACACCACAAACAAGAACGGAATCACCCCCAAAACTGGAACAAAATCCCCAAAAAGCACGGATCAAATCCCAAAACCACCCTAAACCTACCTGATGTTCTCCAAAACCCACTATTCAGCCTTTTCCACCAAAATGAACAAGGAAAACACAACGAAACAAAACAGAGACCACAAAACACGTCAAAAACACCCCAAACAAGAACGGAATCACCCCCAAAACTGGAAGAAAATCCGCCAAAAACATAGATCCACCCCAAAAAGACAGTAAACCTACCTGATGTTCTCCAAAACACGCAATTTACACTTTTCCAACATGATCACCAACAAGAACCCAGCAAAACCCAACGGAGACCCCAAAACACATCAAAAACACCCCAAAAATGAATTCGATCACCCCCCCAAAAAAAACAGAAGAAAATCCCAAATACCATGAATCCACCCCAAAAGTCCCCCTAAACCTACCTGATGTTCTCCAAAACCCACAATTTACACTTTTCCACCATGATGACCACGAGAAACCCAATGAAACCCAACGGAGACCCCAAAACACGTCAAAAACATGCCAAAAAACAACTGGATCACTAGAAAAAAACAGAACAAAACCCTAAAAACCATGAATCTGCCCCAGAAGTCCTCATAAACCTACCTGATGTTCTCCAAAACCCACAATTTACACTTTTCCACCATGATGACCACGGAAAACACAACAAAACCCAACGGAGAACCCAAAACACGCCCAAAACACCCCAAACAAGAACAGGATCACCCCCAAAAACGAAAGAAAACCCCAAAAAGCACGGATCCAATCCCAAAACCACTCTAAACGTACCTGATGTTCTCCAAATCCAAATGTCCACTCCCAACCACCATAAAACCCATTAGGAACTCAACGAAACCCAACGGAAACCCCAAAAACACCTCAAAAACACCCCAGAAAAGAACTGGATCAGAAGAAAAAACACCAAACACTATGAATTTCCCCGCAAAACCACCCTAAACTCACCTGATCTTCTTCAAAACCCACAATCCACTCCCATTTACCCTAACGACCAACGAGAATCCAACTAAAACCCAACGGAGACCCCAAAACAAGTCGAAAACACCCCAAACAAGAACAGGATAACCCCTAAAAAAGAAAGAAAACCCCAAAAACCATAGATCCACCCCAAAAACACACTAAACCTACCTGATGTTCTCCAAATCCCAAAGTCCACTCCCAACAAACTTAAAACACATTAGGAAATCAACAAAACGCAACGGAAACCCCAAAACACGTCAAAAACACCACAAAAAAAAGCGGGATCACCCCCAAAACCGAAAGAAAACCCTAAAAGCCGTTGATCCACCCCAAAAGTCCCCCTAAACCTACCTGATGTTCTCCAATACCCACAATTTACACGTTTTCACCATGATGAACAACAAGAACCCAACAAAACCCAACGGAGACCCCAAAATATGTCAAAAACACCCCAAAAAAGAATGGGACCACCCCAAAAACAGAAGAAAACGCTAAAAAAAAACAGAAGAATTCAACCAAAACCATAGATTCACCACCCAGAAAAACTTAAACTCACCTGATATTCTCCAAAACCCACAATTTACACTTTTCCAACATGATGACCAACAAGAACCCAACAAAACCCAACGGAGACCCCAAAACACATCAAAAACACACCAAAAAAGAACGGGATCACCCCAGAAAAACAGAAAAAAAAAAACAAATACCATGAATCCACCCCAAAAGTCCCCCTAAACCTACCTGATGTTCTCCAAAACCCACAATTTACCCTTTTCCACCATGATGCCAACGGAAAACCCAACGAAACCCAACGGAGAACCCAAAACACATCAAAAACACCACAAACAAGAACGGAATCACCCCCAAAACTGGAACAAAATCCCCAAAAAGCACGGATCAAATCCCAAAACCACCCTAAACCTACCTGATGTTCTCCAAAACCCACTATTCAGCCTTTTCCACCAAAATGAACAAGGAAAACACAACGAAACAAAACAGAGACCACAAAACACGTCAAAAACACCCCAAACAAGAACGGAATCACCCCCAAAACTGGAAGAAAATCCCCCAAAAACATAGATCCACCCCAAAAAGACAGTAAACCTACCTGATGTTCTCCAAAACACGCAATTTACACTTTTCCAACATGATGACCAACAAGAACCCAGCAAAACCCAACGGAGACCCCAAAACACATCAAAAACACCCCAAAAATGAATTCGATCACCCCCCCAAAAAAAACAGAAGAAAATCCCAAATACCATGAATCCACCCCAAAAGTCCCCCTAAACCTACCTGATGTTCTCCAAAACCCACAATTTACACTTTTCCACCATGATGACCACGAGAAACCCAATGAAACCCAACGGAGACCCCAAAACACGTCAAAAACATGCCAAAAAACAACTGGATCACTAGAAAAAACAGAACAAAACCCTAAAAACCATGAATCTGCCCCAGAAGTCCTCATAAACCTACCTGATGTTCTCCAAAACCCACAATTTACACTTTTCCACCATGATGACCACGGAAAACACAACGAAACCCAACGGAGAACCCAAAACACGCCCAAAACACCCCAAACAAGAACAGGATCACCCCCAAAAACGAAAGAAAACCCCAAAAAGCACGGATCCAATCCCAAAACCACTCTAAACGTACCTGATGTTCTCCAAATCCAAATGTCCACTCCCAACCACCATAAAACCCATTAGGAACTCAACGAAACCCAATGGAAACCCCAAAAACACCTCAAAAACACCCCAGAAAAGAACTGGATCAGAAGAAAAAACACCAAACACTATGAATTTCCCCGCAAAACCACCCTAAACTCACCTGATCTTCTTCAAAACCCACAATCCACTCCCATTTACCCTAACGACCAACGAGAATCCAACTAAAACCCAACGGAGACCCCAAAACAAGTCGAAAACACCCCAAACAAGAACAGGATAACCCCTAAAAAAGAAAGAAAACCCCAAAAACCATAGATCCACCCCAAAAACACACTAAACCTACCTGATGTTCTCCAAATCCCAAAGTCCACTCCCAACAAACTTAAAACACATTAGGAAATCAACAAAACGCAACGGAAACCCCAAAACACGTCAAAAACACCACAAAAAAAAGCGGGATCACCCCCAAAACCGAAAGAAAACCCTAAAAGCCGTTGATCCACCCCAAAAGTCCCCCTAAACCTACCTGATGTTCTCCAATACCCACAATTTACACGTTTTCACCATGATGAACAACAAGAACCCAACAAAACCCAACGGACACCCCAAAATATGTCAAAAACACCCCAAAAAAGAATGGGACCACCCCAAAAACAGAAGAAAACGCTAAAAAAAAACAGAAGAATTCAACCAAAACCATAGATTCACCACCCAGAAAAACTTAAACTCACCTGATATTCTCCAAAACCCACAATTTACACTTTTCCAACATGATGACCAACAAGAACCCAACAAAACCCAACGGAGACCCCAAAACACATCAAAAACACACCAAAAAAGAACGGGATCACCCCAGAAAAACAGGAAAAAAAAAAACAAATACCATGAATCCACCCCAAAAGTCCCCCTAAACCTACCTGATGTTCTCCAAAACCCACAATTTACCCTTTTCCACCATGATGCCAACGGAAAACCCAACGAAACCCAACGGAGAACCCAAAACACATCAAAAACACCACAAACAAGAACGGAATCACCCCCAAAACTGGAACAAAATCCCCAAAATGCACGGATCAAATCCCAAAACCACCCTAAACCTACCTGATGTTCTCCAAAACCCACTATTCAGCCTTTTCCACCAAAATGAACAAGGAAAACACAACGAAACAAAACAGAGACCACAAAACACGTCAAAAACACCCCAAACAAGAACGGAATCACCCCCAAAACTGGAAGAAAATCCGCCAAAAACATAGATCCACCCCAAAAAGACAGTAAAACTACCTGATGTTCTCCAAAACACGCAATTTACACTTTTCCAACATGATGACCAACAAGAACCCAGCAAAACCCAACGGAGACCCCAAAACACATCAAAAACACCCCAAAAATGAATTCGATCACCCCCCCAAAAAAAACAGAAGAAAATCCCAAATACCATGAATCCACCCCAAAAGTCCCCCTAAACCTACCTGATGTTCTCCAAAACCCACAATTTACACTTTTCCACCATGATGACCACGAGAAACCCAATGAAACCCAACGGAGACCCCAAAACACGTCAAAAACATGCCAAAAAACAACTGGATCACTAGAAAAAACAGAACAAAACCCTAAAAACCATGAATCTGCCCCAGAAGTCCTCATAAACCTACCTGATGTTCTCCAAAACCCACAATTTACACTTTTCCACCATGATGACCACGGAAAACACAACGAAACCCAACGGAGAACCCAAAACACGCCCAAAACACCCCAAACAAGAACAGGATCACCCCCAAAAACGAAAGAAAACCCCAAAAAGCACGGATCCAATCCCAAAACCACTCTAAACGTACCTGATGTTCTCCAAATCCAAATGTCCACTCCCAACCACCATAAAACCCATCAGGAACTCAACGAAACCCAACGGAAACCCCAAAAACACCTCAAAAACACCCCAGAAAAGAACTGGATCAGAAGAAAAAACACCAAACACTATGAATTTCCCCGCAAAACCACCCTAAACTCACCTGATCTTCTTCAAAACCCACAATCCACTCCCATTTACCCTAACGACCAACGAGAATCCAACTAAAACCCAACGGAGACCCCAAAACAAGTCGAAAACACCCCAAACAAGAACAGGATAACCCCTAAAAAAGAAAGAAAACCCCAAAAACCATAGATCCACCCCCAAAACACACTAAACCTACCTGATGTTCTCCAAATCCCAAAGTCCACTCCCAACAAACTTAAAACACATTAGGAAATCAACGAAACGCAACGGAAACCCCAAAACACGTCAAAAACACCACAAAAAAAAGCGGGATCACCCCCAAAACCAAAAGAAAACCCTAAAAGCCGTTGATCCACCCCAAAAGTCCCCCTAAACCTACCTGATGTTCTCCAATACCCACAATTTACACGTTTTCACCATGATGAACAACAAGAACCCAACAAAAACCAACGGACACCCCAAAATATGTCAAAAACACCCCAAAAAAGAATGGGACCACCCCAAAAACAGAAGAAAACGCTAAAAAAAAAAAAAAAAAACAGAAGAATTCAACCAAAACCATAGATTCACCACCCAGAAAAACTTAAACTCACCTGATATTCTCCAAAACCCACAATTTACACTTTTCCAACATGATGACCAACAAGAACCCAACAAAACCCAACGGAGACCCCAAAACACATCAAAAACACACCAAAAAAGAACGGGGTCACCCCAGAAAAACAGAAAAAAAAAAAACAAATACCATGAATCCACCCCAAAAGTCCCCCTAAACCTACCTGATGTTCTCCAAAACCCACAATTTACCCTTTTCCATCATGATGCCAACGGAAAACCCAACGAAACCCAACGGAGAACCCAAAACACATCAAAAACACCACAAACAAGAACGGAATCACCCCCAAAACTGGAACAAAATCCCCAAAATGCACGGATCAAATCCCAAAACCACCCTAAACCTACCTGATGTTCTCCAAAACCCACTATTCAGCCTTTTCCACCAAAATGAACAAGGAAAACACAACGAAACAAAACAGAGACCACAAAACACGTCAAAAACACCCCAAACAAGAACGGAATCACCCCCAAAACTGGAAGAAAATCCGCCAAAAACATAGATCCACCCCAAAAAGACAGTAAACCTACCTGATGTTCTCCAAAACACGCAATTTACACTTTTCCAACATGATCACCAACAAGAACCCAGCAAAACCCAACGGAGACCCCAAAACACATCAAAAACACCCCAAAAATGAATTCGATCACCCCCCCAAAAAAAACAGAAGAAAATCCCAAATACCATGAATCCACCCCAGAAGTCCCCCTAAACCTACCTGATGTTCTCCAAAACCCACAATTTACACTTTTCCACCATGATGACCACGGAAAACACAACGAAACCCAACGGAGAACCCAAAACACGCCCAAAACACCCCAAACAAGAACAGGATCACCCCCAAAAACGAAAGAAAACCCCAAAAAGCACGGATCCAATCCCAAAACCACTCTAAACGTACCTGATGTTCTCCAAATCCAAATGTCCACTCCCAACCACCATAAAACCCATTAGGAACTCAACGAAACCCAACGGAAACCCCAAAAACACCTCAAAAACACCCCAGAAAAGAACTGGATCAGAAGAAAAAACACCAAACACTATGAATTTCCCCGCAAAACCACCCTAAACTCACCTGATCTTCTTCAAAACCCACAATCCACTCCCATTTACCCTAACGACCAACGAGAATCCAACTAAAACCCAACGGAGACCCCAAAACAAGTCGAAAACACCCCAAACAAGAACAGGATAACCCCTAAAAAAGAAAGAAAACCCCCAAAACCATAGATCCACCCCAAAAACACACTAAACCTACCTGATGTTCTCCAAATCCCAAAGTCCACTCCCAACAAACTTAAAACACATTAGGAAATCAACGAAACGCAACGGAAACCCCAAAACACGTCAAAAACACCACAAAAAAAAAGCGGGATCACCCCCAAAACCAAAAGAAAACCCTAAAAGCCGTTGATCCACCCCAAAAGTCCCCCTAAACCTACCTGATGTTCTCCAATACCCACAATTTACACGTTTTCACCATGATGAACAACAAGAACCCAACAAAACCCAACGGACACCCCAAAATATGTCAAAAACACCCCAAAAAAGAATGGGACCACCCCAAAAACAGAAGAAAACGCTAAAAAAAAAACAGAAGAATTCAACCAAAACCATAGATTCACCACCCAGAAAAACTTAAACTCACCTGATATTCTCCAAAACCCACAATTTACACTTTTCCAACATGATGACCAACAAGAACCCAACAAAACCCAACGGAGACCCCAAAACACATCAAAAACACACCAAAAAAGAACGGGATCACCCCAGAAAAACAGGAAAAAAAAAAACAAATACCATGAATCCACCCCAAAAGTCCCCCTAAACCTACCTGATGTTCTCCAAAACCCACAATTTACCCTTTTCCACCATGATGCCAACGGAAAACCCAACGAAACCCAACGGAGAACCCAAAACACATCAAAAACACCACAAACAAGAACGGAATCACCCCCAAAACTGGAACAAAATCCCCAAAATGCACGGATCAAATCCCAAAACCACCCTAAACCTACCTGATGTTCTCCAAAACCCACTATTCAGCCTTTTCCACCAAAATGAACAAGGAAAACACAACGAAACAAAACAGAGACCACAAAACACGTCAAAAACACCCCAAACAAGAACGGAATCACCCCCAAAACTGGAAGAAAATCCCCCAAAAACATAGATCCACCCCAAAAAGACAGTAAACCTACCTGATGTTCTCCAAAACATGCAATTTACACTTTTCCAACATGATCACCAACAAGAACCCAGCAAAACCCAACGGAGACCCCAAAACACATCAAAAACACCCCAAAAATGAATTCGATCACCCCCCCAAAAAAAACAGAAGAAAATCCCAAATACCATGAATCCACCCCAAAAGTCCCCCTAAACCTACCTGATGTTTTCCAAAACCCACAATTTACACTTTTCCACCATGATGACCACGAGAAACCCAATGAAACCCAACGGAGACCACAAAACACGTCAAAAACATGCCAAAAAACAACTGGATCACTAGAAAAAAAAGAAGAAAACCCTAAAAACCATGAATCTGCCCCAGAAGTCCTCATAAACCTACCTGATGTTCTCCAAAACCCACAATTTACACTTTTCCACCATGATGACCACGGAAAACACAACGAAACCCAACGGAGAACCCAAAACACGCCCAAAACACCCCAAACAAGAACAGGATCACCCCCAAAAACGAAAGAAAACCCCAAAAAGCACGGATCCAATCCCAAAACCACTCTAAACGTACCTGATGTTCTCCAAATCCAAATGTCCACTCCCAACCACCATAAAACCCATCAGGAACTCAATGAAACCCAACGGAAACCCCAAAAACACCTCAAAAACACCCCAGAAAAGAACTGGGTCAGAAGAAAAAACACCAAACACTATGAATTTCCCCGCAAAACCACCCTAAACTCACCTGATCTTCTTCAAAACCCACAATCCACTCCCATTTACCCTAACGACCAACGAGAATCCAACTAAAACCCAACGGAGACCCCAAAACAAGTCGAAAACACCCCAAACAAGAACAGGATCACCCCTAAAAAAGAAAGAAAACCCCAAAAACCATAGATCCACCCCAAAAACACACTAAACCTACCTGATGTTCTCCAAATCCCAAAGTCCACTCCCAACAAACTTAAAACACATTAGGAAATCAACGAAACGCAACGGAAACCCCAAAACACGTCAAAAACACCACAAAAAAAAGCGGGATCACCCCCAAAACCGAAAGAAAACCCTAAAAGCCGTTGATCCACCCCAAAAGTCCCCCTAAACCTACCTGATGTTCTCCAATACCCACAATTTACACGTTTTCACCATGATGAACAACAAGAACCCAACAAAAACCAACGGAGACCCCAAAATATGTCAAAAACACCCCAAAAAAGAATGGGACCACCCCAAAAACAGAAGAAAACGCTAAAAAAAAAAAACAGAAGAACTCAACCAAAACCATAGATTCACCACCCAGAAAAACTTAAACTCACCTGATATTCTCCAAAACCCACAATTTACACTTTTCCAACATGATGACCAACAAGAACCCAACAAAACCCAACGGAGACCCCAAAACACATCAAAAACACACCAAAAAAGAACGGGATCACCCCAGAAAAACAGGAAAAAAAAAACAAATACCATGAATCCACCCCAAAAGTCCCCCTAAACCTACCTGATGTTCTCCAAAACCCACAATTTACCCTTTTCCACCATGATGCCAACGGAAAACCCAACGAAACCCAACGGAGAACCCAAAACACATCAAAAACACCACAAACAAGAACGGAATCACCCCCAAAACTGGAACAAAATCCCCAAAAAGCACGGATCAAATCCCAAAACCACCCTAAACCTACCTGATGTTCTCCAAAACCCACTATTCAGCCTTTTCCACCAAAATGAACAAGGAAAACACAACGAAACAAAACAGAGACCACAAAACACGTCAAAAACACCCCAAACAAGAACGGAATCACCCCCAAAACTGGAAGAAAATCTCCCAAAAACATAGATCCACCCCAAAAACACCCTAAATCTACCTGATGTTCTCCAAAACACGCAATTTACACTTTTCCAACATGATCACCAACAAGAACCCAGCAAAACCCAACGGAGACCCCAAAACACATCAAAAACACACCAAAAATGAATTCGATCACCCCCCCAAAAAAAACAGAAGAAAATCCCAAATACCATGAATCCACCACAAAAGTCCCCCTAAACCTACCTGATGTTCTCCAAAACCCACAATTTACACTTTTCCACCATGATGACCACGAGAAACCCAATGAAACCCAACGGAGACCCCAAAACACGTCAAAAACATGCCAAAAAACAACTGGATCACTAGAAAAAACAGAACAAAACCCTAAAAACCATGAATCTGCCCCAGAAGTCCTCATAAACCTACCTGATGTTCTCCAAAACCCACAATTTACACTTTTCCACCATGATGACCACGGAAAACACAACGAAACCCAACGGAGAACCCAAAACACGCCCAAAACACCCCAAACAAGAACAGGATCACCCCCAAAAACGAAAGAAAACCCCAAAAAGCACGGATCCAATCCCAAAACCACTCTAAACGTACCTGATGTTCTCCAAATCCAAATGTCCACTCCCAACCACCATAAAACCCATCAGGAACTCAACGAAACCCAACGGAAACCCCAAAAACACCTCAAAAACACCCCAAAAAAGAACTGGATCAGAAGAAAAAACACCAAACACTATGAATTTCCCCGCAAAACCACCCTAAACTCACCTGATCTTCTTCAAAACCCACAATCCACTCCCATTTACCCTAACGACCAACGAGAATCCAACTAAAACCCAACGGAGACCCCAAAACAAGTCGAAAACACCCCAAACAAGAACAGGATAACCCCTAAAAAAGAAAGAAACCCCCAAAACCATAGATCCACCCAAAAACACACTAAACCTACCTGATGTTCTCCAAATCCCAAAGTCCACTCCCAACAAACTTAAAACACATTAGGAAATCAACAAAACGCAACGGAAACCCCAAAACACGTCAAAAACACCACAAAAAAAAGCGGGATCACCCCCAAAACCGAAAGAAAACCCTAAAAGCCGTTGATCCACCCCAAAAGTCCCCCTAAACCTACCTGATGTTCTCCAATACCCACAATTTACACGTTTTCACCATGATGAACAACAAGAACCCAACAAAAACCAACGGAGACCCCAAAATATGTCAAAAACACCCCAAAAAAGAATGGGACCACCCCAAAAACAGAAGAAAACGCTAAAAAAAAAACAGAAGAATTCAACCAAAACCATAGATTCACCACCCAGAAAAACTTAAACTCACCTGATATTCTCCAAAACCCACAATTTACACTTTTCCAACATGATGACCAACAAGAACCCAACAAAACCCAACGGAGACCCCAAAACACATCAAAAACACACCAAAAAAGAACGGGATCACCCCAGAAAAACAGGAAAAAAAAAACAAATACCATGAATCCACCCCAAAAGTCCCCCTAAACCTACCTGATGTTCTCCAAAACCCACAATTTACCCTTTTCCACCATGATGCCAACGGAAAACCCAACGAAACCCAACGGAGAACCCAAAACACATCAAAAACACCACAAACAAGAACGGAATCACCCCCAAAACTGGAACAAAATCCCCAAAAAGCACGGATCAAATCCCAAAACCACCCTAAACCTACCTGATGTTCTCCAAAACCCACTATTCAGCCTTTTCCACCAAAATGAACAAGGAAAACACAACGAAACAAAACAGAGACCACAAAACACGTCAAAAACACCCCAAACAAGAACGGAATCACCCCCAAAACTGGAAGAAAATCCCCCAAAAACATAGATCCACCCCAAAAAAACCCTAAACCTACCTGATGTTCTCCAAAACCCACAATTTACACTTTTCCACCATGATGACCACGGAAAACACAACGAAACCCAACGGAGAACCCAAAACACGCCCAAAACACCCCAAACAAGAACAGGATCACCCCCAAAAACGAAAGAAAACCCCAAAAAGCACGGATCCAATCCCAAAACCACTCTAAACGTACCTGATGTTCTCCAAATCCAAATGTCCACTCCCAACCACCATAAAACCCATTAGGAACTCAACGAAACCCAACGGAAACCCCAAAAACACCTCAAAAACACCCCAGAAAAGAACTGGATCAGAAGAAAAAACACCAAACACTATGAATTTCCCCGCAAAACCACCCTAAACTCACCTGATCTTCTTCAAAACCCACAATCCACTCCCATTTACCCTAACGACCAACGAGAATCCAACTAAAACCCAACGGAGACCCCAAAACAAGTCGAAAACACCCCAAACAAGAACAGGATCACCCCTAAAAAAGAAAGAAAACCCCAAAAACCATAGATCCACCCCAAAAACACACTAAACCTACCTGATGTTCTCCAAATCCCAAAGTCCACTCCCAACAAACTTAAAACACATTAGGAAATCAACGAAACGCAACGGAAACCCCAAAACACGTCAAAAACACCACAAAAAAAAGCGGGATCACCCCCAAAACCGAAAGAAAACCCTAAAAGCCGTTGATCCACCCCAAAAGTCCCCCTAAACCTACCTGATGTTCTCCAATACCCACAATTTACACGTTTTCACCATGATGAACAACAAGAACCCAACAAAAACCAACGGAGACCCCAAAATATGTCAAAAACACCCCAAAAAAGAATGGGACCACCCCAAAAACAGAAGAAAACGCTAAAAAAAAAACAGAAGAATTCAACCAAAACCATAGATTCACCACCCAGAAAAACTTAACCTCACCTGATATTCTCCAAAACCCACAATTTACACTTTTCCAACATGATGACCAACAAGAACCCAACAAAACCCAACGGACACCCCAAAACACATCAAAAACACACCAAAAAAGAACGGGATCACCCCAGAAAAACAGAAAAAAAAAAAACAAATACCATGAATCCACCCCAAAAGTCCCCCTAAACCTACCTGATGTTCTCCAAAACCCACAATTTACCCTTTTCCACCATGATGCCAACGGAAAACCCAACGAAACCCAACGGAGAACCCAAAAAACATCAAAAACACACCAAAAAAGAACGGGATCACCCCAGAAAAACAGAAAAAAAAAAAACAAATACCATGAATCCACCCCAAAAGTCCCCCTAAACCTACCTGATGTTCTCCAAAACCCACAATTTACCCTTTTCCACCATGATGCCAACGGAAAACCCAACGAAACCCAACGGAGAACCCAAAACACATCAAAAACACCACAAACAAGAACGGAATCACCCCCAAAACTGGAACAAAATCCCCAAAAAGCACGGATCAAATCCCAAAACCACCCTAAACCTACCTGATGTTCTCCAAAACCCACTATTCAGCCTTTTCCACCAAAATGAACAAGGAAAACACAACGAAACAAAACAGAGACCACAAAACACGTCAAAAACACCCCAAACAAGAACGGAATCACCCCCAAAAACTGGAAGAAAATCCCCCAAAAACATAGATCCACCCCAAAAAAACCCTAAACCTACCTGATGTTCTCCAAAACCCACAATTTACACTTTTCCACCATGATGACCACGGAAAACACAACGAAACCCAACGGAGAACCCAAAACACGCCCAAAACACCCCAAACAAGAACAGGATCACCCCCAAAAACGAAAGAAAACCCCAAAAAGCACGGATCCAATCCCAAAACCACTCTAAACGTACCTGATGTTCTCCAAATCCAAATGTCCACTCCCAACCACCATAAAACCCATTAGGAACTCAACGAAACCCAACGGAAACCCCAAAAACACCTCAAAAACACCCCAGAAAAGAACTGGATCAGAAGAAAAAACACCAAACACTATGAATTTCCCCGCAAAACCACCCTAAACTCACCTGATCTTCTTCAAAACCCACAATCCACTCCCATTTACCCTAACGACCAACGAGAATCCAACTAAAACCCAACGGAGACCCCAAAACAAGTCGAAAACACCCCAAACAAGAACAGGATAACCCCTAAAAAAGAAAGAAAACCCCAAAAACCATAGATCCACCCCAAAAACACACTAAACCTACCTGATGTTCTCCAAATCCCAAAGTCCACTCCCAACAAACTTAAAACACATTAGGAAATCAACAAACGCAACGGAAACCCCAAAACACGTCAAAAACACCACAAAAAAAGCGGGATCACCCCAAAACCGAAAGAAAACCCTAAAAGCCGTTGATCCACCCCAAAAGTCCCCCTAAACCTACCTGATGTTCTTCAATACCCACAATTTACACGTTTTCACCATGATGAACAACAAGAACCCAACAAAAACCAACGGAGACCCCAAAATATGTCAAAAACACCCCAAAAAAGAATGGGACCACCCCAAAAACAGAAGAAAACGCTAAAAAAAAAAAAAACAGAAGAATTCAACCAAAACCATAGATTCACCACCCAGAAAAACTTAAACTCACCTGATATTCTCCAAAACCCACAATTTACACTTTTCCAACATGATGACCAACAAGAACCCAACAAAACCCAACGGAGACCCCAAAACACATCAAAAACACACCAAAAAAGAACGGGATCACCCCAGAAAAACAGAAAAAAAAAAACAAATACCATGAATCCACCCCAAAAGTCCCCCTAAACCTACCTGATGTTCTCCAAAACCCACAATTTACCCTTTTCCACCATGATGCCAACGGAAAACCCAACGAAACCCAACGGAGAACCCAAAAAACATCAAAAACACACCAAAAAAGAACGGGATCACCCCAGAAAAACAGAAAAAAAAAAAAAACAAATACCATGAATCCACCCCAAAAGTCCCCCTAAACCTACCTGATGTTCTCCAAAACCCACAATTTACCCTTTTCCACCATGATGCCAACGGAAAACCCAACGAAACCCAACGGAGAACCCAAAACACATCAAAAACACCACAAACAAGAACGGAATCACCCCCAAAACTGGAACAAAATCCCCAAAAAGCACGGATCAAATCCCAAAACCACCCTAAACCTACCTGATGTTCTCCAAAACCCACTATTCAGCCTTTTCCACCAAAATGAACAAGGAAAACACAACGAAACAAAACAGAGACCACAAAACACGTCAAAAAACACCCCAAACAAGAACGGAATCACCCCCAAAACTGGAAGAAAATCCCCCAAAAACATAGATCCACCCCAAAAAAACCCTAAACCTACCTGATGTTCTCCAAAACCCACAATTTACACTTTTCCACCATGATGACCACGGAAAACACAACGAAACCCAACGGAGAACCCAAAACACGCCCAAAACACCCCAAACAAGAACAGGATCACCCCCCAAAAACGAAAGAAAACCCCAAAAAGCACGGATCCAATCCCAAAACCACTCTAAACGTACCTGATGTTCTCCAAATCCAAATGTCCACTCCCAACCACCATAAAACCCATTAGGAACTCAACGAAACCCAACGGAAACCCCAAAAACACCTCAAAAACACCCCAGAAAAGAACTGGATCAGAAGAAAAAACACCAAACACTATGAAGTTCCCCGCAAAACCACCCTAAACTCACCTGATCTTCTTCAAAACCCACAATCCACTCCCATTTACCCTAACGACCAACGAGAATCCAACTAAAACCCAACGGAGACCCCAAAACAAGTCGAAAACACCCCAAACAAGAACAGGATCACCCCTAAAAAAGAAAGAAAACCCCAAAAACCATAGATCCACCCCAAAAACACACTAAACCTACCTGATGTTCTCCAAATCCCAAAGTCCACTCCCAACAAACTTAAAAACACATTAGGAAATCAACAAAACGCAACGGAAACCCCAAAACACGTCAAAAACACCACAAAAAAAAGCGGGATCACCCCCAAAACCGAAAGAAAACCCTAAAAGCCGTTGATCCACCCCAAAAGTCCCCCTAAACCTACCTGATGTTCTCCAATACCCACAATTTACACGTTTTCACCATGATGAACAACAAGAACCCAACAAAACCCAACGGAGACCCCAAAATATGTCAAAAACACCCCAAAAAAGAATGGGACCACCCCAAAAACAGAAGAAAACGCTAAAAAAAAACAGAAGAATTCAACCAAAACCATAGATTCACCACCCAGAAAAAACTTAAACTCACCTGATATTCTCCAAAACCCACAGTTTACACTTTTCCAACATGATGACCAACAAGAACCCAACAAAACCCAACGGAGACCCCAAAACACATCAAAAACACACCAAAAAAGAAAGGGATCACCCCAGAAAAACAGAAAAAAAAAAAACAAATACCATGAATCCACCCCAAAAGTCCCCCTAAACCTACCTGATGTTCTCCAAAACCCACAATTTACCCTTTTCCACCATGATGCCAACGGAAAACCCAACGAAACCCAACGGAGAACCCAAAACACATCAAAAACACCACAAACAAGAACGGAATCACCCCCAAAACTGGAACAAAATCCCCAAAAAGCACGGATCAAATCCCAAAACACCCTAAACCTACCTGATGTTCTCCAAAACCCACTATTCAGCCTTTTCCACCAAAATGAACAAGGAAAACACAACGAAACAAAACAGAGACCACAAAACACGTCAAAAACACCCCAAACAAGAACGGAATCACCCCCAAAACTGGAAGAAAATCCCCCAAAAACATAGATCCACCCAAAAAACACCCTAAACCTACCTGATGTTCTCCAAAACCCACAATTTACACTTTTCCACCATGATGACCACGAGAAACCCAATGAAACCCAACGGAGACCCCATAACTCGTCAAAAACACGCCAAAAAACAACTGGATCACTAGAAAAAAACAGAAGAAAACCCTAAAAACCATGAATCTGCCCCAGAAGTCCTCATAAACCTACCTGATGTTCTCCAAAACCCACAATTTACACTTTTCCACCATGATGACCACGGAAAACACAACAAAACCCAACGGAGAACCCAAAACACGTCCAAAACACCCCAAACAAGAACAGGATCACCCCCAAAAACGAAAGAAAACCCCAAAAAGCACGGATCCAATCCCAAAACCACTCTAAACGTACCTGATGTTCTCCAAATCCAAATGTCCACTCCCAACCACCATAAAACCCATTAGGAACTCAACGAAACCCAACGGAAACCCCAAAAACACCTCAAAAACACCCCAGAAAAGAACTGGATCAGAAGAAAAAACACCAAACACTATGAAGTTCCCCGCAAAACCACCCTAAACTCACCTGATCTTCTTCAAAACCCACAATCCACTCCCATTTACCCTAACGACCAACGAGAATCCAACTAAAACCCAACGGAGACCCCAAAACAAGTCGAAAACACCCCAAACAAGAACAGGATCACCCCTAAAAAAGAAAGAAAACCCCAAAAACCATAGATCCACCCCAAAAACACACTAAACCTACCTGATGTTCTCCAAATCCCAAAGTCCACTCCCAACAAACTTAAAACACATTAGGAAATCAACGAAACGCAACGGAAACCCCAAAACACGTCAAAAACACCACAAAAAAAAGCGGGATCACCCCCAAAACCAAAAGAAAACCCTAAAAGCCGTTGATCCACCCCAAAAGTCCCCCTAAACCTACCTGATGTTCTCCAATACCCACAATTTACACGTTTTCACCATGATGAACAACAAGAAACCCAACAAAACCCAACGGACACCCCAAAATATGTCAAAAACACCCCAAAAAAGAATGGGACCACCCCAAAAACAGAAGAAAACGCTAAAAAAAACAGAAGAATTCAACCAAAACCATAGATTCACCACCCAGAAAAAACTTAAACTCACCTGATATTCTCCAAAACCCACAATTTACACTTTTCCAACATGATGACCAACAAGAACCCAACAAAACCCAACGGAGACCCCAAAACACATCAAAAACACACCAAAAAAGAACGGGATCACCCCAGAAAAACAGGAAAAAAAAAACAAATACCATGAATCCACCCCAAAAGTCCCCCTAAACCTACCTGATGTTCTCCAAAACCCACAATTTACCCTTTTCCACCATGATGCCAACGGAAAACCCAACGAAACCCAACGGAGAACCCAAAACACATCAAAAACACCACAAACAAGAAAGGAATCACCCCCAAAAACGAAAGAAAACCCCAGAAAGCACGGATCAAATCCCAAAACCACCCTAAACCTACTGATGTTCTCCAAAACCCACTATTCAGCCTTTTCCACCAAAATGAACAAGGAAAACACAACGAAACAAAACAGAGACCACAAAACACGTCAAAAACACCCAAACAAGAACGGAATCACCCCCAAAACTGGAAGAAAATCCCCCAAAAACATAGATCCACCCAAAAAACACCCTAAACCTACCTGATGTTCTCCAAAACCCACAATTTACACTTTTCCACCATGATGACCACGAGAAACCCAATGAAACCCAACGGAGACCACATAACTCGTCAAAAACACGCCAAAAAACAACTGGATCACTAGAAAAAAACAGAAGAAAACCCTAAAAACCATGAATCTGCCCCAGAAGTCCTCATAAACCTACCTGATGTTCTCCAAAACCCACAATTTACACTTTTCCACCATGATGACCACGGAAACACAACAAAACCCAACGGAGAACCCAAAACACGTCCAAAACACCCCAAACAAGAACAGGATCACCCCCCAAAACGAAAGAAAACCCCAAAAAGCACGGATCCAATCCCAAAACCACTCTAAACGTACCTGATGTTCTCCAAATCCAAATGTCCACTCCCAACCACCATAAAACCCATTAGGAACTCAACGAAACCCAACGGAAACCCCAAAAACACCTCAAAAACACCCCAGAAAAGAACTGGATCAGAAGAAAAAACACCAAACACTATGAATTTCCCCGCAAAACCACCCTAAACTCACCTGATCTTCTTCAAAACCCACAATCCACTCCCATTTACCCTAACGACCAACGAGAATCCAACTAAAACCCAACGGAGACCCCAAAACAAGTCAAAAACACCCCAACAAGAACAGGATAACCCCTAAAAAAGAAAGAAAACCCCAAAAACCATAGATCCACCCCAAAAACACACTAAACCTACCTGATGTTCTCCAAATCCCAAAGTCCACTCCCAACAAACTTAAAACACATTAGGAAATCAACAAAACGCAACGGAAACCCCAAAACACGTCAAAAACACCACAAAAAAAAGCGGGATCACCCCCAAAACCGAAAGAAAACCCTAAAAGCCGTTGATCCACTCCGAAAGTCCCCCTAAACCTACCTGATGTTCTCCAATACCCACAATTTACACGTTTTCACCATGATGAACAACAAGAACCCAACAAAACCCAACGGACACCCCAAAATATGTCAAAAACACCCCAAAAAAGAATGGGACCACCCCAAAAACAGAAGAAAACGCTAAAAAAAAACAGAAGAATTCAACCAAAACCATAGATTCACCACCCAGAAAAAACTTAAACTCACCTGATATTCTCCAAAACCCACAATTTACACTTTTCCAACATGATGACCAACAAGAACCCAACAAAACCCAACGGAGACCCCAAAACACATCAAAAACACACCAAAAAAGAACGGGATCACCCCAGAAAAACAGAAAAAAAAAAAACAAATACCATGAATCCACCCCAAAAGTCCCCCTAAACCTACCTGATGTTCTCCAAAACCCACAATTTACCCTTTTCCACCATGATGCCAACGGAAAACCCAACGAAACCCAACGGAGAACCCAAAACACATCAAAAACACCACAAACAAGAAAGGAATCACCCCCAAAAACGAAAGAAAACCCCAGAAAGCACGGATCAAATCCCAAAACCACCCTAAACCTACCTGATGTTCTCCAAAACCCACTATTCAGCCTTTTCCACCAAAATGAACAAGGAAAACACAACGAAACAAAACAGAGACCACAAAACACGTCAAAAACACCCCAAACAAGAACGGAATCACCCCCAAAACTGGAAGAAAATCCTCCCAAAAACATAGATCCACCCAAAAAACACCCTAAACCTACCTGATGTTCTCCAAAACCCACAATTTACACTTTTCCACCATGATGACCACGAGAAACCCAATGAAACCCAACGGAGACCCCATAACTCGTCAAAAACACGCCAAAAAACAACTGGATCACTAGAAAAAAACAGAAGAAAACCCTAAAAACCATGAATCTGCCCCAGAAGTCCTCATAAACCTACCTGATGTTCTCCAAAACCCACAATTTACACTTTTCCACCATGATGACCACGGAAAACACAACAAAACCCAACGGAGAACCCAAAACACGTCCAAAACACCCCAAACAAGAACAGGATCACCCCCAAAAACGAAAGAAAACCCCAAAAGCACGGATCCAATCCCAAAACCACTCTAAACGTACCTGATGTTCTCCAAATCCAAATGTCCACTCCCAACCACCATAAAACCCATTAGGAACTCAACGAAACCCAACGGAAACCCCAAAAACACCTCAAAAACACCCCAGAAAAGAACTGGATCAGAAGAAAAAACACCAAACACTATGAATTTCCCCGCAAAACCACCCTAAACTCACCTGATCTTCTTCAAAACCCACAATCCACTCCCATTTACCCTAACGACCAACGAGAATCCAACTAAAACCCAACGGAGACCCCAAAACAAGTCGAAAACACCCCAAACAAGAACAGGATAACCCCTAAAAAAGAAAGAAAACCCCAAAAACCATAGATCCACCCCAAAAACACACTAAACCTACCTGATGTTCTCCAAATCCCAAAGTCCACTCCCAACAAACTTAAAACACATTAGGAAATCAACGAAACGCAACGGAAACCCCAAAACACGTCAAAAACACCACAAAAAAAAGCGGGATCACACCCAAAACCGAAAGAAAACCCTAAAAGCCGTTGATCCACTCCGAAAGTCCCCCTAAACCTACCTGATGTTCTCCAATACCCACAATTTACACGTTTTCACCATGATGAACAACAAGAACCCAACAAAACCCAACGGACACCCCAAAATATGTCAAAAACACCCCAAAAAAGAATGGGACCACCCCAAAAACAGAAGAAAATGCTAAAAAAACAGAAGAATTCAACCAAAACCATAGATTCACCACCCAGAAAAACTTAACCTCACCTGATTTTCTCCAAAACCCACAATTTACACTTTTCCAACATGATGACCAACAAGAACCCAACAAAACCCAACGGAGACCCCAAAACACATCAAAAACACACCAAAAAAGAACGGGATCACCCCAGAAAAACAGGAAAAAAAAAACAAATACCATGAATCCACCCCAAAAGTCCCCCTAAACCTACCTGATGTTCTCCAAAACCCACAATTTACCCTTTTCCAACATGATGCCAACGGAAAACCCAACGAAACCCAACGGAGACCCCAAAACACATCAAAAACACACCAAAAAAGAACGGGATCACCCCAGAAAAACAGGAAAAAAAAAACAAATACCATGAATCCACCCCAAAAGTCCCCCTAAACCTACCTGATGTTCTCCAAAACCCACAATTTACCCTTTTCCACCATGATGCCAACGGAAAACCCAACGAAACCCAACGGAGAACCCAAAACACATCAAAAACACCACAAACAAGAAAGGAATCACCCCCAAAAACGAAAGAAAACCCCAAAAAGCACGGATCCAATCCCAAAACCACCCTAAACCTACCTGATGTTCTCCAAAACCCACTATTCAGCCTTTTCCACCAAAATGAACAAGGAAAACACAACGAAACAAAACAGAGACCACAAAACACGTCAAAAACACCCCAAACAAGAACGGAATCACCCCCAAAACTGGAAGAAAATCCCCCAAAAACATAGATCCACCCCAAAAAAACCCTAAACCTACCTGATGTTCTCCAAAACCCACAATTTACACTTTTCCACCATGATGACCACGGAAAACACAACGAAACCCAACGGAGAACCCAAAACACGTCCAAAACACCCCAAACAAGAACAGGATCACCCCCCAAAACGAAAGAAAACCCCAAAAAGCACGGATCCAATCCCAAAACCACTCTAAACGTACCTGATGTTCTCCAAATCCAAATGTCCACTCCCAACCACCATAAAACCCATTAGGAACTCAACGAAACCCAACGGAAACCCCAAAAACACCTCAAAAACACCCCAGAAAAGAACTGGATCAGAAGAAAAAACACCAAACACTATGAATTTCCCCGCAAAACCACCCTAAACTCACCTGATCTTCTTCAAAACCCACAATCCACTCCCATTTACCCTAACGACCAACGAGAATCCAACTAAAACCCAACGGAGACCCCAAAACAAGTCGAAAACACCCCAAACAAGAACAGGATCACCCCTAAAAAAGAAAGAAAACCCCAAAAACCATAGATCCACCCCAAAAACACACTAAACCTACCTGATGTTCTCCAAATCCCAAAGTCCACTCCCAACAAACTTAAAACACATTAGGAAATCAACGAAACGCAACGGAAACCCCAAAACACGTCAAAAACACCACAAAAAAAAGCGGGATCACCCCCAAAACCGAAAGAAAACCCTAAAAGCCGTTGATCCACCCCAAAAGTCCCCCTAAACCTACCTGATGTTCTCCAATACCCACAATTTACACGTTTTCACCATGATGAACAACAAGAACCCAACAAAACCCAACGGACACCCCAAAATATGTCAAAAACACCCCAAAAAAGAATGGGACCACCCCAAAAACAGAAGAAAACGCTAAAAAAAACAGAAGAATTCAACCAAAACCATAGATTCACCACCCAGAAAAAACTTAAACTCACCTGATATTCTCCAAAACCCACAATTTACACTTTTCCAACATGATGACCAACAAGAACCCAACAAAACCCAACGGAGACCCCAAAACACATCAAAAACACACCAAAAAAGAACGGGATCACCCCAGAAAAACAGGAAAAAAAAAACAAATACCATGAATCCACCCCAAAAGTCCCCCTAAACCTACCTGATGTTCTCCAAAACCCACAATTTACCCTTTTCCACCATGATGCCAACGGAAAACCAAACGAAACCCAACGGAGACCCCAAAACACATCAAAAACACACCAAAAAAGAACGGGATCGCCCCAGAAAAACAGAAAAAAAAAAACAAATACCATGAATCCACCCCAAAAGTCCCCCTAAACCTACCTGATGTTCTCCAAAACCCACAATTTACCCTTTTCCACCATGATGCCAACGGAAAACCCAACGAAACCCAACGGAGAACCCAAAACACATCAAAAACACCACAAACAAGAAAGGAATCACCCCCAAAAACGAAAGAAAACCCCAAAAAGCACGGATCCAATCCCAAAACCACCCTAAACCTACCTGATGTTCTCCAAAACCCACTATTCAGCCTTTTCCACCAAAATGAACAAGGAAAACACAACGAAACAAAACAGAGACCACAAAACACGTCAAAAACACCCCAAACAAGAACGGAAACACCCCCAAAACTGGAAGAAAATCCCCCAAAAACATAGATCCACCCCAAAAAAACCCTAAATCTACCTGATGTTCTCCAAAACCAACAATTTACACTTTTCCACCATGATGACCACGGAAAACACAACAAAACCCAACGGAGAACCCAAAACACGTCCAAAACACCCCAAACAAGAACAGGATCACCCCCCAAAACGAAAGAAAACCCCAAAAAGCACGGATCCAATCCCAAAACCACTCTAAACGTACCTGATGTTCTCCAAATCCAAATGTCCACTCCCAACCACCATAAAACCCATTAGGAACTCAACGAAACCCAACGGAAACCCCAAAAACACCTCAAAAACACCCCAGAAAAGAACTGGATCAGAAGAAAAAACACCAAACACTATGAAGTTCCCCGCAAAACCACCCTAAACTCACCTGATCTTCTTCAAAACCCACAATCCACTCCCATTTACCCTAACGACCAACGAGAATCCAACTAAAACCCAACGGAGACCCCAAAACAAGTCGAAAACACCCCAAACAAGAACAGGATCACCCCTAAAAAAGAAAGAAAACCCCAAAAACCATAGATCCACCCCAAAAACACACTAAACCTACCTGATGTTCTCCAAATCCCAAAGTCCACTCCCAACAAACTTAAAACACATTAGGAAATCAACGAAACGCAACGGAAACCCCAAAACACGTCAAAAACACCACAAAAAAAAGCGGGATCACCCCCAAAACCGAAAGAAAACCCTAAAAGCCGTTGATCCACCCCAAAAGTCCCCCTAAACCTACCTGATGTTCTCCAATACCCACAATTTACACGTTTTCACCATGATGAACAACAAGAACCCAACAAAACCCAACGGACACCCCAAAATATGTCAAAAACACCCCAAAAAAGAATGGGACCACCCCAAAAACAGAAGAAAACGCTAAAAAAAAAACAGAAGAATTCAACCAAAACCATAGATTCACCACCCAGAAAAAACTTAAACTCACCTGATATTCACCAAAACCCACAATTTACACTTTTCCAACATGATGACCAACAAGAACCCAACAAAACCCAACGGAGACCCCAAAACACATCAAAAACACACCAAAAAAGAACGGGATCACCCCAGAAAAACAGAAAAAAAAAAACAAATACCATGAATCCACCCCAAAAGTCCCCCTAAACCTACCTGATGTTCTCCAAAACCCACAATTTACCCTTTTCCACCATGATGCCAACGGAAAACCCAACGAAACCCAACGGAGAACCCAAAACACATCAAAAACACCACAAACAAGAAAGGAATCACCCCCAAAAACGAAAGAAAACCCCAAAAAGCACGGATCCAATCCCAAAACCACCCTAAACCTACCTGATGTTCTCCAAAACCCACTATTCAGCCTTTTCCACCAAAATGAACAAGGAAAACACAACGAAACAAAACAGAGACCACAAAACACGTCAAAAACACCCCAAACAAGAACGGAATCACCCCCAAAACTGGAAGAAAATCCCCCAAAAACATAGATCCACCCAAAAAACACCCTAAACATACCTGATGTTCTCCAAAACCCACAATTTACACTTTTCCACCATGATGACCACGAGAAACCCAATGAAACCCAACGGAGACCCCATCCACGTCAAAAACATGCCAAAAAACAACTGGATCACTAGAAAAAACAGAACAAAACCCTAAAAACCATGAATCTGCCCCAGAAGTCCTCATAAACCTACCTGATGTTCTCCAAAACCCACAATTTACACTTTTCCACCATGATGACCACGGAAAACACAACAAAACCCAACGGAGAACCCAAAACACGTCCAAAACACCCCAAACAAGAACAGGATCACCCCCCAAAACGAAAGAAAACACCAAAAAGCACGGATCCAATCCCAAAACCACTCTAAACGTACCTGATGTTCTCCAAATCCAAATGTCCACTCCCAACCACCATAAAACCCATTAGGAACTCAACGAAACCCAACGGAAACCCCAAAAACACCTCAAAAACACCCCAGAAAAGAACTGGATCAGAAGAAAAAACACCAAACACTATGAATTTCCCCGCAAAACCACCCTAAACTCACCTGATCTTCTTCAAAACCCACAATCCACTCCCATTTACCCTAACGACCAACGAGAATCCAACTAAAACCCAACGGAGACCCCAAAACAAGTCGAAAACACCCCAAACAAGAACAGGATCACCCCTAAAAAAGAAAGAAAACCCCAAAAACCATAGATCCACCCCAAAAACACACTAAACCTACCTGATGTTCTCCAAATCCCAAAGTCCACTCCCAACAAACTTAAAACACATTAGGAAATCAACGAAACGCAACGGAAACCCCAAAACACGTCAAAAACACCACAAAAAAAAGCGGGATCACCCCCAAAACCGAAAGAAAACCCTAAAAGCCGTTGATCCACCCCAAAAGTCCCCCTAAACCTACCTGATGTTCTCCAATACCCACAATTTACACGTTTTCACCATGATGAACAACAAGAACCCAACAAAACCCAACGGACACCCCAAAATATGTCAAAAACACCCCAAAAAAGAATGGGACCACCCCAAAAACAGAAGAAAATGCTAAAAAAACAGAAGAATTCAACCAAAACCATAGATTCACCACCCAGAAAAACTTAAACTCACCTGATATTCTCCAAAACCCACAATTTACACTTTTCCAACATGATGACCAACAAGAACCCAACAAAACCCAACGGAGACCCCAAAACACATCAAAAACACACCAAAAAAGAACGGGATCACCCCAGAAAAACAGAAAAAAAAAACAAATACCATGAATCCACCCCAAAAGTCCCCCTAAACCTACCTGATGTTCTCCAAAACCCACAATTTACACTTTTCCAACATGATGACCAACAAGAACCCAACAAAACCCAACGGAGACCCCAAAACACATCAAAAACACACCAAAAAAGAACGGGGTCACCCCAGAAAAACAGGAAAAAAAAAACAAATACCATGAATCCACCCCAAAAGTCCCCCTAAACCTACCTGATGTTCTCCAAAACCCACAATTTACCCTTTTCCACCATGATGCCAACGGAAAACCCAACGAAACCCAACGGAGAACCCAAAACACATCAAAAACACCACAAACAAGAAAGGAATCACCCCCAAAAACGAAAGAAAACCCCAAAAAGCACGGATCCAATCCCAAAACCACCCTAAACCTACCTGATGTTCTCCAAAACCCACTATTCAGCCTTTTCCACCAAAATGAACAAGGAAAACACAACGAAACAAAACAGAGACCACAAAACACGTCAAAAACACCCCAAACAAGAACGGAATCACCCCCAAAACTGGAAGAAAATCCGCCAAAAACATAGATCCACCCAAAAAACACCCTAAACCTACCTGATGTTCTCCAAAACCCACAATATACACTTTTCCACCATGATGACCACGAGAAACCCAATGAAACCCAACGGAGACCCCATAACACGTCAAAAACACGCCAAAAAACAACTGGATCACTAGAAAAAACAGAACAAAACCCTAAAAACCATGAATCTGCCCCAGAAGTCCTCATAAACCTACCTGATGTTCTCCAAAACCCACAATTTACACTTTTCCACCATGATGACCACGGAAAACACAACAAAACCCAACGGAGAACCCAAAACACGCCCAAAACACCCCAAACAAGAACAGGATCACCCCCAAAAACGAAAGAAAACCCCAAAAAGCACGGATCCAATCCCAAAACCACTCTAAACGTACCTGATGTTCTCCAAATCCAAATGTCCACTCCCAACCACCATAAAACCCATCAGGAACTCAACGAAACCCAACGGAAACCCCAAAAACACCTCAAAAACACCCCAGAAAAGAACTGGATCAGAAGAAAAAACACCAAACACTATGAATTTCCCCGCAAAACCACCCTAAACTCACCTGATCTTCTTCAAAACCCACAATCCACTCCCATTTACCCTAACGACCAACGAGAATCCAACTAAAACCCAACGGAGACCCCAAAACAAGTTGAAAACACCCCAAACAAGAACAGGATAACCCCTAAAAAAGAAAGAAAACCCCAAAAACCATAGATCCACCCCAAAAACACACTAAACCTACCTGATGTTCTCCAAATCCCAAAGTCCACTCCCAACAAACTTAAAACACATTAGGAAATCAACGAAACGCAACGGAAACCCCAAAACACGTCAAAAACACCACAAAAAAAAGCGGGATCACCCCCAAAACCGAAAGAAAACCCTAAAAGCCGTTGATCCACCCCAAAAGTCCCCCTAAACCTACCTGATGTTCTCCAATACCCACAATTTACACGTTTTCACCATGATGAACAACAAGAACCCAACAAAACCCAACGGACACCCCAAAATATGTCAAAAACACCCCAAAAAAGAATGGGACCACCCCAAAAACAGAAGAAAACGCTAAAAAAAACAGAAGAATTCAACCAAAACCATAGATTCACCACCCAGAAAAAACTTAAACTCACCTGATATTCTCCAAAACCCACAATTTACACTTTTCCAACATGATGACCAACAAGAACCCAACAAAACCCAACGGAGACCCCAAAACACATCAAAAACACACCAAAAAAGAACGGGATCACCCCAGAAAAACAGAAAAAAAAAAAACAAATACCATGAATCCACCCCAAAAGTCCCCCTAAACCTACCTGATGTTCTCCAAAACCCACAATTTACCCTTTTCCACCATGATGCCAACGGAAAACCCAACGAAACCCAACGGAGAACCCAAAACACATCAAAAACACCACAAACAAGAACGGAATCACCCCCAAAACTGGAATAAGATCCCCAAAAAGCACGGATCAAATCCCAAAACCACCCTAAACCTACCTGATGTTCTCCAAAACCCACTATTCAGCCTTTTCCACCAAAATGAACAAGGAAAACACAACGAAACAAAACAGAGACCACAAAACACGTCAAAAACACCCCAAACAAGAACGGAATCACCCCCAAAACTGGAAGAAAATCCCCCAAAAACATAGATCCACCCAAAAAACACCCTAAACCTACCTGATGTTCTCCAAAACCCACAATTTACACTTTTCCACCATGATGACCACGAGAAACCCAATGAAACCCAACGGAGACCCCGTAACTCGTCAAAAACACGCCAAAAAACAACTGGATCACTAGAAAAAAACAGAAGAAAACCCTAAAAACCATGAATCTGCCCCAGAAGTCCTCATAAACCTACCTGATGTTCTCCAAAACCCACAATTTACACTTTTCCACCATGATGACCACGGAAAACACAACAAAACCCAACGGAGAACCCAAAACACGTCCAAAACACCCCAAACAAGAACAGGATCACCCCCCAAAACGAAAGAAAACCCCAAAAAGCACGGATCCAATCCCAAAACCACTCTAAACGTACCTGATGTTCTCCAAATCCAAATGTCCACTCCCAACCACCATAAAACCCATTAGGAACTCAACGAAACCCAACGGAAACCCCAAAAACACCTCAAAAACACCCCAGAAAAGAACTGGATCAGAAGAAAAAACACCAAACACTATGAATTTCCCCGCAAAACCACCCTAAACTCACCTGATCTTCTTCAAAACCCACAATCCACTCCCATTTACCCTAACGACCAACGAGAATCCAACTAAAACCCAACGGAGACCCCAAAACAAGTCGAAAACACCCCAAACAAGAACAGGATCACCCCTAAAAAAGAAAGAAAACCCCAAAAACCATAGATCCACCCCAAAAACACACTAAACCTACCTGATGTTCTCCAAATCCCAAAGTCCACTCCCAACAAACTTAAAACACATTAGGAAATCAACGAAACGCAACGGAAACCCCAAAACACGTCAAAAACACCACAAAAAAAAGCGGGATCACCCCCAAAACCGAAAGAAAACCCTAAAAGCCGTTGATCCACCCCAAAAGTCCCCCTAAACCTACCTGATGTTCTCCAATACCCACAATTTACACGTTTTCACCATGATGAACAACAAGAACCCAACAAAACCCAACGGACACCCCAAAATATGTCAAAAACACCCCAAAAAAGAATGGGACCACCCCAAAAACAGAAGAAAATGCTAAAAAAACAGAAGAATTCAACCAAAACCATAGATTCACCACCCAGAAAAACTTAAACTCACCTGATATTCTCCAAAACCCACAATTTACACTTTTCCAACATGATGACCAACAAGAACCCAACAAAACCCAACGGAGACCCCAAAACACATCAAAAACACACCAAAAAAGAACGGGATCACCCCAGAAAAACAGAAAAAAAAAACAAATACCATGAATCCACCCCAAAAGTCCCCCTAAACCTACCTGATGTTCTCCAAAACCCACAATTTACCCTTTTCCACCATGATGCCAACGGAAAACCCAACGAAACCCAAAGGAGAACCCAAAACACATCAAAAACACCACAAACAAGAACGGAATCACCCCCAAAACTGGAACAAAATCCCCAAAAAGCACGGATCCAATCCCAAAACCACCCTAAACCTACCTGATGTTCTCCAAAACCCACTATTCAGCCTTTTCCACCAAAATGAACAAGGAAAACACAACGAAACAAAACAGAGACCACAAAACACGTCAAAAACACCCCAAACAAGAACGGAATCACCCCCAAAACTGGAAGAAAATCCCCCAAAAACATAGATCCACCCCAAAAAAACCCTAAACCTACCTGATGTTCTCCAAAACCCACAATTTACACTTTTCCACCATGATGACCACGGAAAACACAACGAAACCCAACGGAGAACCCAAAACACGCCCAAAACACCCCAAACAAGAACAGGATCACCCCCAAAAACGAAAGAAAACCCCAAAAAGCACGGATCCAATCCCAAAACCACTCTAAACGTACCTGATGTTCTCCAAATCCAAATGTCCACTCCCAACCACCATAAAACCCATTAGGAACTCAACGAAACCCAACGGAAACCCCAAAAACACCTCAAAAACACCCCAGAAAAGAACTGGATCAGAAGAAAAAACACCAAACACTATGAATTTCCCCGCAAAACCACCCTAAACTCACCTGATCTTCTTCAAAACCCACAATCCACTCCCATTTACCCTAACGACCAACGAGAATCCAACTAAAACCCAACGGAGACCCCAAAACAAGTCGAAAACACCCCAAACAAGAACAGGATCACCCCTAAAAAAGAAAGAAAACCCCAAAAACCATAGATCCACCCCAAAAACACACTAAACCTACCTGATGTTCTCCAAATCCCAAAGTCCACTCCCAACAAACTTAAAACACATTAGGAAATCAACGAAACGCAACGGAAACCCCAAAACACGTCAAAAACACCACAAAAAAAAGCGGGATCACCCCCAAAACCGAAAGAAAACCCTAAAAGCCGTTGATCCACCCCAAAAGTCCCCCTAAACCTACCTGATGTTCTCCAATACCCACAATTTACACGTTTTCACCATGATGAACAACAAGAACCCAACAAAAACCAACGGAGACCCCAAAATATGTCAAAAACACCCCAAAAAAGAATGGGACCACCCCAAAAACAGAAGAAAATGCTAAAAAAACAGAAGAATTCAACCAAAACCATAGATTCACCACCCAGAAAAACTTAAACTCACCTGATATTCTCCAAAACCCACAATTTACACTTTTCCAACATGATGACCAACAAGAACCCAACAAAACCCAACGGAGACCCCAAAACACATCAAAAACACACCAAAAAAGAACGGGATCGCCCCAGAAAAACAGAAAAAAAAAAAAACAAATACCATGAATCCACCCCAAAAGTCCCCCTAAACCTACCTGATGTTCTCCAAAACCCACAATTTACCCTTTTCCACCATGATGCCAACGGAAAACCCAACGAAACCCAACGGAGAACCCAAAACACATCAAAAACACCACAAACAAGAACGGAATCACCCCCAAAACTGGAATAAAATCCCCAAAATGCACGGATCAAATCCCAAAACCACCCTAAACCTACCTGATGTTCTCCAAAACCCACTATTCAGCCTTTTCCACCAAAATGAACAAGGAAAACACAACGAAACAAAACAGAGACCACAAAACACGTCAAAAACACCCCAAACAAGAACGGAAACACCCCCAAAACTGGAAGAAAATCCCCCAAAAACATAGATCCACCCAAAAAACACCCTAAATCTACCTGATGTTCTCCAAAACCCACAATTTACACTTTTCCACCATGATGACCACGGAAAACACAACAAAACCCAACGGAGAACCCAAAACACGTCCAAAACACCCCAAACAAGAACAGGATCACCCCCCAAAACGAAAGAAAACCCCAAAAAGCACGGATCCAATCCCAAAACCACTCTAAACGTACCTGATGTTCTCCAAATCCAAATGTCCACTCCCAACCACCATAAAACCCATTAGGAACTCAACGAAACCCAACGGAAACCCCAAAAACACCTCAAAAACACCCCAGAAAAGAACTGGATCAGAAGAAAAAACACCAAACACTATGAATTTCCCCGCAAAACCACCCTAAACTCACCTGATCTTCTTCAAAACCCACAATCCACTCCCATTTACCCTAACGACCAACGAGAATCCAACTAAAACCCAACGGAGACCCCAAAACAAGTCGAAAACACCCCAAACAAGAACAGGATCACCCCTAAAAAAGAAAGAAAACCCCAAAAACCATAGATCCACCCCAAAAACACACTAAACCTACCTGATGTTCTCCAAATCCCAAAGTCCACTCCCAACAAACTTAAAACACATTAGGAAATCAACGAAACGCAACGGAAACCCCAAAACACGTCAAAAACACCACAAAAAAAAGCGGGATCACCCCCAAAACCGAAAGAAAACCCTAAGAGCCGTTGATCCACCCCAAAAGTCCCCCTAAACCTACCTGATGTTCTCCAATACCCACAATTTACACGTTTTCACCATGATGAACAACAAGAACCCAACAAAACCCAACGGAGACCCCAAAATATGTCAAAAACACCCCAAAAAAGAATGGGACCACCCCAAAAACAGAAGAAAACGCTAAAAAAAACAGAAGAATTCAACCAAAACCATAGATTCACCACCCAGAAAAACTTAAACTCACCTGATATTCTCCAAAACCCACAATTTACACTTTTCCAACATGATGACCAACAAGAACCCAACAAAACCCAACGGAGACCCCAAAACACATCAAAAACACACCAAAAAAGAACGGGATCACCCCAGAAAAACAGGAAAAAAAAAAAACAAATACCATGAATCCACCCCAAAAGTCCCCCTAAACCTACCTGATGTTCTCCAAAACCCACAATTTACCCTTTTCCACCATGATGCCAACGGAAAACCCAACGAAACCCAACGGAGAACCCAAAACACATCAAAAACACCACAAACAAGAACGGAATCACCCCCAAAACTGGAACAAAATCCCCAGAAAGCACGGATCAAATCCCAAAACCACCCTAAACCTACCTGATGTTCTCCAAAACCCACTATTCAGCCTTTTCCACCAAAATGAACAAGGAAAACACAACGAAACAAAACAGAGACCACAAAACACGTCAAAAACACCCCAAACAAGAACGGAATCACCCCCAAAACTGGAAGAAAATCCCCCAAAAACATAGATCCACCCCAAAAACACCCTAAATCTACCTGATGTTCTCCAAAACCCACAATTTACACTTTTCCACCATGATGACCACGGAAAACACAACGAAACCCAACGGAGAACCCAAAACACGTCCAAAACACCCCAAACAAGAACAGGATCACCCCCAAAAACGAAAGAAAACCCCAAAAAGCACGGATCCAATCCCAAAACCACTCTAAACGTACCTGATGTTCTCCAAATCCAAATGTCCACTCCCAACCACCATAAAACCCATTAGGAACTCAACGAAACCCAACGGAAACCCCAAAAACACCTCAAAAACACCCCAGAAAAGAACTGGATCAGAAGAAAAAACACCAAACACTATGAATCTCCCCGCAAAACCACCCTAAACTCACCTGATCTTCTTCAAAACCCACAATCCACTCCCATTTACCCTAACGACCAACGAGAATCCAACTAAAACCCAACGGAGACCCCAAAACAAGTCGAAAACACCCCAAACAAGAACAGGATAACCCCTAAAAAAGAAAGAAAACCCCAAAAACCATAGATCCACCCCAAAAACACACTAAACCTACCTGATGTTCTCCAAATCCCAAAGTCCACTCCCAACAAACTTAAAACACATTAGGAAATCAACAAAACGCAACGGAAACCCCAAAACACGTCAAAAACACCACAAAAAAAAAGCGGGATCACCCCCAAAACCGAAAGAAAACCCTAAAAGCCGTTGATCCACCCCAAAAGTCCCCCTAAACCTACCTGATGTTCTCCAATACCCACAATTTACACGTTTTCACCATGATGAACAACAAGAACCCAACAAAACCCAACGGAGACCCCAAAATATGTCAAAAACACCCCAAAAAAGAATGGGACCACCCCAAAAACAGAAGAAAACGCTAAAAAAAAACAGAAGAATTCAACCAAAACCATAGATTCACCACCCAGAAAAACTTAAACTCACCTGATATTCTCCAAAACCCACAATTTACACTTTTCCAACATGATGACCAACAAGAACCCAACAAAACCCAACGGAGACCCCAAAACACATCAAAAACACACCAAAAAAGAACGGGGTCACCCCAGAAAAACAGAAAAAAAAAAAACAAATACCATGAATCCACCCCAAAAGTCCCCCTAAACCTACCTGATGTTCTCCAAAACCCACAATTTACCCTTTTCCACCATGATGCCAACGGAAAACCCAACGAAACCCAACGGAGAACCCAAAACACATCAAAAACACCACAAACAAGAACGGAATCACCCCCAAAACTGGAACAAAATCCCCAAAAAGCACGGATCAAATCCCAAAACCACCCTAAACCTACCTGATGTTCTCCAAAACCCACTATTCAGCCTTTTCCACCAAAATGAACAAGGAAAACACAACGAAACAAAACAGAGACCACAAAACACGTCAAAAACACCCCAAACAAGAACGGAATCACCCCCAAAACTGGAAGAAAATCCCCCAAAAACATAGATCCACCCCAAAAACACCCTAAATCTACCTGATGTTCTCCAAAACCCACAATTTACACTTTTCCACCATGATGACCACGGAAAACACAACGAAACCCAACGGAGAACCCAAAACACGCCCAAAACACCCCAAACAAGAACAGGATCACCCCCAAAAACGAAAGAAAACCCCAAAAAGCACGGATCCAATCCCAAAACCACTCTAAACGTACCTGATGTTCTCCAAATCCAAATGTCCACTCCCAACCACCATAAAACCCATTAGGAACTCAACGAAACCCAACGGAAACCCCAAAAACGCCTCAAAAACACCCCAAAAAAGAACTGGATCAGAAGAAAAAACACCAAACACTATGAAGTTCCCCGCAAAACCACCCTAAACTCACCTGATCTTCTTCAAAACCCACAATCCACTCCCATTTACCCTAACGACCAACGAGAATCCAACTAAAACCCAACGGAGACCCCAAAACAAGTCGAAAACACCCCAAACAAGAACAGGATAACCCCTAAAAAAGAAAGAAAACCCCCAAAACCATAGATCCACCCCAAAAACACACTAAACCTACCTGATGTTCTCCAAATCCCAAAGTCCACTCCCAACAAACATAAAACACATTAGGAAATCAACGAAACGCAACGGAAACCCCAAAACACGTCAAAAACACCACAAAAAAAAAGCGGGATCACCCCCAAAACCGAAAGAAAACCCTAAAAGCCGTTGATCCACCCCAAAAGTCCCCCTAAACCTACCTGATGTTCTCCAATACCCACAATTTACACGTTTTCACCATGATGAACAACAAGAACCCAACAAAACCCAACGGAGACCCCAAAATATGTCAAAAACACCCCAAAAAAGAATGGGACCACCCCAAAAACAGAAGAAAACGCTAAAAAAAAACAGAAGAATTCAACCAAAACCATAGATTCACCACCCAGAAAAACTTAAACTCACCTGATATTCTCCAAAACCCACAATTTACACTTTTCCAACATGATGACCAACAAGAACCCAACAAAACCCAACGGAGACCCCAAAACACATCAAAAACACACCAAAAAAGAACGGGGTCACCCCAGAAAAACAGAAAAAAAAAAAACAAATACCATGAATCCACCCCAAAAGTCCCCCTAAACCTACCTGATGTTCTCCAAAACCCACAATTTACCCTTTTCCACCATGATGCCAACGGAAAACCCAACGAAACCCAACGGAGAACCCAAAACACATCAAAAACACCACAAACAAGAACGGAATCACCCCCAAAACTGGAACAAAATCCCCAAAAAGCACGGATCAAATCCCAAAACCACCCTAAACCTACCTGATGTTCTCCAAAACCCACTATTCAGCCTTTGCCACCAAAATGAACAAGGAAAACACAACGAAACAAAACAGAGACCACAAAACACGTCAAAAACACCCCAAACAAGAACGGAATCACCCCCAAAACTGGAAGAAAATCCCCCAAAAACATAGATCCACCCCAAAAACACCCTAAATCTACCTGATGTTCTCCAAAACCCACAATTTACACTTTTCCACCATGATGACCACGGAAAACACAACGAAACCCAACGGAGAACCCAAAACACGTCCAAAACACCCCAAACAAGAACAGGATCACCCCCAAAAACGAAAGAAAACCCCAAAAAGCACGGATCCAATCCCAAAACCACTCTAAACGTACCTGATGTTCTCCAAATCCAAATGTCCACTCCCAACCACCATAAAACCCATTAGGAACTCAACGAAACCCAACGGAAACCCCAAAAACACCTCAAAAACACCCCAGAAAAGAACTGGATCAGAAGAAAAAACACCAAACACTATGAATCTCCCCGCAAAACCACCCTAAACTCACCTGATCTTCTTCAAAACCCACAATCCACTCCCATTTACCCTAACGACCAACGAGAATCCAACTAAAACCCAACGGAGACCCCAAAACAAGTCGAAAACACCCCAAACAAGAACAGGATAACCCCAAAAAAGAAAGAAAACCCCAAAAACCATAGATCCACCCCAAAAACACACTAAACCTACCTGATGTTCTCCAAATCCCAAAGTCCACTCCCAACAAACTTAAAACACATTAGGAAATCAACAAAACGCAACGGAAACCCCAAAACACGTCAAAAACACCACAAAAAAAAAGCGGGATCACCCCCAAAACCGAAAGAAAACCCTAAAAGCCGTTGATCCACCCCAAAAGTCCCCCTAAACCTACCTGATGTTCTCCAATACCCACAATTTACACGTTTTCACCATGATGAACAACAAGAACCCAACAAAACCCAACGGAGACCCCAAAATATGTCAAAAACACCCCAAAAAAGAATGGGACCACCCCAAAAACAGAAGAAAACGCTAAAAAAAAACAGAAGAATTCAACCAAAACCATAGATTCACCACCCAGAAAAACTTAAACTCACCTGATATTCTCCAAAACCCACAATTTACACTTTTCCAACATGATGACCAACAAGAACCCAACAAAACCCAACGGAGACCCCAAAACACATCAAAAACACACCAAAAAAGAACGGGGTCACCCCAGAAAAACAGAAAAAAAAAAAACAAATACCATGAATCCACCCCAAAAGTCCCCCTAAACCTACCTGATGTTCTCCAAAACCCACAATTTACCCTTTTCCACCATGATGCCAACGGAAAACCCAACGAAACCCAACGGAGAACCCAAAACACATCAAAAACACCACAAACAAGAACGGAATCACCCCCAAAACTGGAACAAAATCCCCAAAAAGCACGGATCAAATCCCAAAACCACCCTAAACCTACCTGATGTTCTCCAAAACCCACTATTCAGCCTTTGCCACCAAAATGAACAAGGAAAACACAACGAAACAAAACAGAGACCACAAAACACGTCAAAAACACCCCAAACAAGAACGGAATCACCCCCAAAACTGGAAGAAAATCCCCCAAAAACATAGATCCACCCCAAAAACACCCTAAATCTACCTGATGTTCTCCAAAACCCACAATTTACACTTTTCCACCATGATGACCACGGAAAACACAACGAAACCCAACGGAGAACCCAAAACACGCCCAAAACACCCCAAACAAGAACAGGATCACCCCCAAAAACGAAAGAAAACCCCAAAAAGCACGGATCCAATCCCAAAACCACTCTAAACGTACCTGATGTTCTCCAAATCCAAATGTCCACTCCCAACCACCATAAAACCCATTAGGAACTCAACGAAACCCAACGGAAACCCCAAAAACGCCTCAAAAACACCCCAAAAAAGAACTGGATCAGAAGAAAAAACACCAAACACTATGAAGTTCCCCGCAAAACCACCCTAAACTCACCTGATCTTCTTCAAAACCCACAATCCACTCCCATTTACCCTAACGACCAACGAGAATCCAACTAAAACCCAACGGAGACCCCAAAACAAGTCGAAAACACCCCAAACAAGAACAGGATAACCCCTAAAAAAGAAAGAAAACCCCCAAAACCATAGATCCACCCCAAAAACACACTAAACCTACCTGATGTTCTCCAAATCCCAAAGTCCACTCCCAACAAACATAAAACACATTAGGAAATCAACGAAACGCAACGGAAACCCCAAAACACGTCAAAAACACCACAAAAAAAAAGCGGGATCACCCCCAAAACCGAAAGAAAACCCTAAAAGCCGTTGATCCACCCCAAAAGTCCCCCTAAACCTACCTGATGTTCTCCAATACCCACAATTTACACGTTTTCACCATGATGAACAACAAGAACCCAACAAAACCCAACGGAGACCCCAAAATATGTCAAAAACACCCCAAAAAAGAATGGGACCACCCCAAAAACAGAAGAAAACGCTAAAAAAAAACAGAAGAATTCAACCAAAACCATAGATTCACCACCCAGAAAAACTTAAACTCACCTGATATTCTCCAAAACCCACAATTTACACTTTTCCAACATGATGACCAACAAGAACCCAACAAAACCCAACGGAGACCCCAAAACACATCAAAAACACACCAAAAAAGAACGGGGTCACCCCAGAAAAACAGAAAAAAAAAAAACAAATACCATGAATCCACCCCAAAAGTCCCCCTAAACCTACCTGATGTTCTCCAAAACCCACAATTTACCCTTTTCCACCATGATGCCAACGGAAAACCCAACGAAACCCAACGGAGAACCCAAAACACATCAAAAACACCACAAACAAGAACGGAATCACCCCCAAAACTGGAACAAAATCCCCAAAAAGCACGGATCAAATCCCAAAACCACCCTAAACCTACCTGATGTTCTCCAAAACCCACTATTCAGCCTTTGCCACCAAAATGAACAAGGAAAACACAACGAAACAAAACAGAGACCACAAAACACGTCAAAAACACCCCAAACAAGAACGGAATCACCCCCAAAACTGGAAGAAAATCCCCCAAAAACATAGATCCACCCCAAAAACACCCTAAATCTACCTGATGTTCTCCAAAACCCACAATTTACACTTTTCCACCATGATGACCACGGAAAACACAACGAAACCCAACGGAGAACCCAAAACACGCCCAAAACACCCCAAACAAGAACAGGATCACCCCCAAAAACGAAAGAAAACCCCAAAAAGCACGGATCCAATCCCAAAACCACTCTAAACGTACCTGATGTTCTCCAAATCCAAATGTCCACTCCCAACCACCATAAAACCCATTAGGAACTCAACGAAACCCAACGGAAACCCCAAAAACACCTCAAAAACACCCCAGAAAAGAACTGGATCAGAAGAAAAAACACCAAACACTATGAATTTCCCCGCAAAACCACCCTAAACTCACCTGATCTTCTTCAAAACCCACAATCCACTCCCATTTACCCTAACGACCAACGAGAATCCAACTAAAACCCAACGGAGACCCCAAAACAAGTCGAAAACACCCCAAACAAGAACAGGATCACCCCTAAAAAAGAAAGAAAACCCCAAAAACCATAGATCCACCCCAAAAACACACTAAACCTACCTGATGTTCTCCAAATCCCAAAGTCCACTCCCAACAAACTTAAAACACATTAGGAAATCAACAAAACGCAACGGAAACCCCAAAACACGTCAAAAACACCACAAAAAAAAGCGGGATCACCCCCAAAACCGAAAGAAAACCCTAAAAGCCGTTGATCCACCCCAAAAGTCCCCCTAAACCTACCTGATGTTCTCCAATACCCACAATTTACACGTTTTCACCATGATGAACAACAAGAACCCAACAAAAACCAACGGAGACCCCAAAATATGTCAAAAACACCCCAAAAAAGAATGGGACCACCCCAAAAACAGAAGAAAACGCTAAAAAAAACAGAAGAATTCAACCAAAACCATAGATTCACCACCCAGAAAAACTTAAACTCACCTGATATTCTCCAAAACCCACAATTTACACTTTTCCAACATGATGACCAACAAGAACCCAACAAAACCCAACGGAGACCCCAAAACACATCAAAAACACACCAAAAAAGAACGGGGTCACCCCAGAAAAACAGAAAAAAAAAAACAAATACCATGAATCCACCCCAAAAGTCCCCCTAAACCTACCTGATGTTCTCCAAAACCCACAATTTACCCTTTTCCACCATGATGCCAACGGAAAACCCAACGAAACCCAACGGAGAACCCAAAACACATCAAAAACACCACAAACAAGAACGGAATCACCCCCAAAACTGGAACAAAATCCCCAAAAAGCACGGATCAAATCCCAAAACCACCCTAAACCTACCTGATGTTCTCCAAAACCCACTATTCAGCCTTTTCCACCAAAATGAACAAGGAAAACACAACGAAACAAAACAGAGACCACAAAACACGTCAAAAACACCCCAAACAAGAACGGAATCACCCCCAAAACTGGAAGAAAATCCCCCAAAAACATAGATCCACCCCAAAAACACCCTAAATCTACCTGATGTTCTCCAAAACCCACAATTTACACTTTTCCACCATGATGACCACGGAAAACACAACGAAACCCAACGGAGAACCCAAAACACGTCCAAAACACCCCAAACAAGAACAGGATCACCCCCAAAAACGAAAGAAAACCCCAAAAAGCACGGATCCAATCCCAAAACCACTCTAAACGTACCTGATGTTCTCCAAATCCAAATGTCCACTCCCAACCACCATAAAACCCATTAGGAACTCAACGAAACCCAACGGAAACCCCAAAAACACCTCAAAAACACCCCAGAAAAGAACTGGATCAGAAGAAAAAACACCAAACACTATGAATTTCCCCGCAAAACCACCCTAAACTCACCTGATCTTCTTCAAAACCCACAATCCACTCCCATTTACCCTAACGACCAACGAGAATCCAACTAAAACCCAACGGAGACCCCAAAACAAGTCGAAAACACCCCAAACAAGAACAGGATAACCCCTAAAAAAGAAAGAAAACCCCCAAAACCATAGATCCACCCCAAAAACACACTAAACCTACCTGATGTTCTCCAAATCCCAAAGTCCACTCCCAACAAACTTAAAACACATTAGGAAATCAACAAAATGCAACGGAAACCCCAAAACACGTCAAAAACACCACAAAAAAAAGCGGGATCAACCCCAAAACCGAAAGAAAACCCTAAAAGCCGTTGATCCACCCCAAAAGTCCCCCTAAACCTACCTGATGTTCTCCAATACCCACAATTTACACGTTTTCACCATGATGAACAACAAGAACCCAACAAAACCCAACGGAGACCCCAAAATATGTCAAAAACTCCCCAAAAAAGAATGGGACCACCCCAAAAACAGAAGAAAACGCTAAAAAAAAACAGAAGAATTCAACCAAAACCATAGATTCACCACCCAGAAAAACTTAAACTCACCTGATATTCTCCAAAACCCACAATTTACACTTTTCCAACATGATGACCAACAAGAACCCAACAAAACCCAACGGAGACCCCAAAACACATCAAAAACACACCAAAAAAGAACGGGGTCACCCCAGAAAAACAGAAAAAAAAAAAAACAAATACCATGAATCCACCCCAAAAGTCCCCCTAAACCTACCTGATGTTCTCCAAAACCCACAATTTACCCTTTTCCACCATGATGCCAACGGAAAACCCAACGAAACCCAACGGAGAACCCAAAACACATCAAAAACACCACAAACAAGAACGGAATCACCCCCAAAACTGGAACAAAATCCCCAAAAAGCACGGATCAAATCCCAAAACCACCCTAAACCTACCTGATGTTCTCCAAAACCCACTATTCAGCCTTTTCCACCAAAATGAACAAGGAAAACACAACGAAACAAAACAGAGACCACAAAACACGTCAAAAACACCCCAAACAAGAACGGAATCACCCCCAAAACTGGAAGAAAATCCCCCAAAAACATAGATCCACCCCAAAAACACCCTAAATCTACCTGATGTTCTCCAAAACCCACAATTTACACTTTTCCACCATGATGACCACGGAAAACACAACGAAACCCAACGGAGAACCCAAAACACGTCCAAAACACCCCAAACAAGAACAGGATCACCCCCAAAAACGAAAGAAAACCCCAAAAAGCACGGATCCAATCCCAAAACCACTCTAAACGTACCTGATGTTCTCCAAATCCAAATGTCCACTCCCAACCACCATAAAACCCATTAGGAACTCAACGAAACCCAACGGAAACCCCAAAAACACCTCAAAAACACCCCAGAAAAGAACTGGATCAGAAGAAAAAACACCAAACACTATGAATTTCCCCGCAAAACCACCCTAAACTCACCTGATCTTCTTCAAAACCCACAATCCACTCCCATTTACCCTAACGACCAACGAGAATCCAACTAAAACCCAACGGAGACCCCAAAACAAGTCGAAAACACCCCAAACAAGAACAGGATAACCCCTAAAAAAGAAAGAAAACCCCCAAAACCATAGATCCACCCCAAAAACACACTAAACCTACCTGATGTTCTCCAAATCCCAAAGTCCACTCCCAACAAACTTAAAACACATTAGGAAATCAACAAAATGCAACGGAAACCCCAAAACACGTCAAAAACACCACAAAAAAAAGCGGGATCAACCCCAAAACCGAAAGAAAACCCTAAAAGCCGTTGATCCACCCCAAAAGTCCCCCTAAACCTACCTGATGTTCTCCAATACCCACAATTTACACGTTTTCACCATGATGAACAACAAGAACCCAACAAAACCCAACGGAGACCCCAAAATATGTCAAAAACTCCCCAAAAAAGAATGGGACCACCCCAAAAACAGAAGAAAACGCTAAAAAAAAACAGAAGAATTCAACCAAAACCATAGATTCACCACCCAGAAAAACTTAAACTCACCTGATATTCTCCAAAACCCACAATTTACACTTTTCCAACATGATGACCAACAAGAACCCAACAAAACCCAACGGAGACCCCAAAACACATCAAAAACACACCAAAAAAGAACGGGGTCACCCCAGAAAAACAGAAAAAAAAAAAAACAAATACCATGAATCCACCCCAAAAGTCCCCCTAAACCTACCTGATGTTCTCCAAAACCCACAATTTACCCTTTTCCACCATGATGCCAACGGAAAACCCAACGAAACCCAACGGAGAACCCAAAACACATCAAAAACACCACAAACAAGAACGGAATCACCCCCAAAACTGGAACAAAATCCCCAAAAAGCACGGATCAAATCCCAAAACCACCCTAAACCTACCTGATGTTCTCCAAAACCCACTATTCAGCCTTTTCCACCAAAATGAACAAGGAAAACACAACGAAACAAAACAGAGACCACAAAACACGTCAAAAACACCCCAAACAAGAACGGAATCACCCCCAAAACTGGAAGAAAATCCCCCAAAAACATAGATCCACCCCAAAAACACCCTAAATCTACCTGATGTTCTCCAAAACCCACAATTTACACTTTTCCACCATGATGACCACGGAAAACACAACGAAACCCAACGGAGAACCCAAAACACGCCCAAAACACCCCAAACAAGAACAGGATCACCCCCAAAAACGAAAGAAAACCCCAAAAAGCACGGATCCAATCCCAAAACCACTCTAAACGTACCTGATGTTCTCCAAATCCAAATGTCCACTCCCAACCACCATAAAACCCATTAGGAACTCAACGAAACCCAACGGAAACCCCAAAAACGCCTCAAAAACACCCCAAAAAAGAACTGGATCAGAAGAAAAAACACCAAACACTATGAAGTTCCCCGCAAAACCACCCTAAACTCACCTGATCTTCTTCAAAACCCACAATCCACTCCCATTTACCCTAACGACCAACGAGAATCCAACTAAAACCCAACGGAGACCCCAAAACAAGTCGAAAACACCCCAAACAAGAACAGGATAACCCCTAAAAAAGAAAGAAAACCCCCAAAACCATAGATCCACCCCAAAAACACACTAAACCTACCTGATGTTCTCCAAATCCCAAAGTCCACTCCCAACAAACATAAAACACATTAGGAAATCAACGAAACGCAACGGAAACCCCAAAACACGTCAAAAACACCACAAAAAAAAAGCGGGATCACCCCCAAAACCGAAAGAAAACCCTAAAAGCCGTTGATCCACCCCAAAAGTCCCCCTAAACCTACCTGATGTTCTCCAATACCCACAATTTACACGTTTTCACCATGATGAACAACAAGAACCCAACAAAACCCAACGGAGACCCCAAAATATGTCAAAAACACCCCAAAAAAGAATGGGACCACCCCAAAAACAGAAGAAAACGCTAAAAAAAAACAGAAGAATTCAACCAAAACCATAGATTCACCACCCAGAAAAACTTAAACTCACCTGATATTCTCCAAAACCCACAATTTACACTTTTCCAACATGATGACCAACAAGAACCCAACAAAACCCAACGGAGACCCCAAAACACATCAAAAACACACCAAAAAAGAACGGGGTCACCCCAGAAAAACAGAAAAAAAAAAAAACAAATACCATGAATCCACCCCAAAAGTCCCCCTAAACCTACCTGATGTTCTCCAAAACCCACAATTTACCCTTTTCCACCATGATGCCAACGGAAAACCCAACGAAACCCAACGGAGAACCCAAAACACATCAAAAACACCACAAACAAGAACGGAATCACCCCCAAAACTGGAACAAAATCCCCAAAAAGCACGGATCAAATCCCAAAACCACCCTAAACCTACCTGATGTTCTCCAAAACCCACTATTCAGCCTTTTCCACCAAAATGAACAAGGAAAACACAACGAAACAAAACAGAGACCACAAAACACGTCAAAAACACCCCAAACAAGAACGGAATCACCCCCAAAACTGGAAGAAAATCCCCCAAAAACATAGATCCACCCCAAAAACACCCTAAATCTACCTGATGTTCTCCAAAACCCACAATTTACACTTTTCCACCATGATGACCACGGAAAACACAACGAAACCCAACGGAGAACCCAAAACACGCCCAAAACACCCCAAACAAGAACAGGATCACCCCCAAAAACGAAAGAAAACCCCAAAAAGCACGGATCCAATCCCAAAACCACTCTAAACGTACCTGATGTTCTCCAAATCCAAATGTCCACTCCCAACCACCATAAAACCCATTAGGAACTCAACGAAACCCAACGGAAACCCCAAAAACACCTCAAAAACACCCCAAAAAAGAACTGGATCAGAAGAAAAAACACCAAACACTATGAAGTTCCCCGCAAAACCACCCTAAACTCACCTGATCTTCTTCAAAACCCACAATCCACTCCCATTTACCCTAACGACCAACGAGAATCCAACTAAAACCCAACGGAGACCCCAAAACAAGTCGAAAACACCCCAAACAAGAACAGGATAACCCCTAAAAAAGAAAGAAAACCCCCAAAACCATAGATCCACCCCAAAAACACACTAAACCTACCTGATGTTCTCCAAATCCCAAAGTCCACTCCCAACAAACATAAAACACATTAGGAAATCAACGAAACGCAACGGAAACCCCAAAACACGTCAAAAACACCACAAAAAAAAAGCGGGATCACCCCCAAAACCGAAAGAAAACCCTAAAAGCCGTTGATCCACCCCAAAAGTCCCCCTAAACCTACCTGATGTTCTCCAATACCCACAATTTACACGTTTTCACCATGATGAACAACAAGAACCCAACAAAACCCAACGGAGACCCCAAAATATGTCAAAAACACCCCAAAAAAGAATGGGACCACCCCAAAAACAGAAGAAAACGCTAAAAAAAACCAGAAGAATTCAACCAAAACCATAGATTCACCACCCAGAAAAACTTAAACTCACCTGATATTCTCCAAAACCCACAATTTACACTTTTCCAACATGATGACCAACAAGAACCCAACAAAACCCAACGGAGACCCCAAAACACATCAAAAACACACCAAAAAAGAACGGGGTCACCCCAGAAAAACAGAAAAAAAAAAACAAATACCATGAATCCACCCCAAAAGTCCCCCTAAACCTACCTGATGTTCTCCAAAACCCACAATTTACCCTTTTCCACCATGATGCCAACGGAAAACCCAACGAAACCCAACGGAGAACCCAAAACACATCAAAAACACCACAAACAAGAACGGAATCACCCCCAAAACTGGAACAAAATCCCCAAAAAGCACGGATCAAATCCCAAAACCACCCTAAACCTACCTGATGTTCTCCAAAACCCACTATTCAGCCTTTTCCACCAAAATGAACAAGGAAAACACAACGAAACAAAACAGAGACCACAAAACACGTCAAAAACACCCCAAACAAGAACGGAATCACCCCCAAAACTGGAAGAAAATCCCCCAAAAACATAGATCCACCCCAAAAAAACCCTAAACCTACCTGATGTTCTCCAAAACCCACAATTTACACTTTTCCACCATGATGACCACGGAAAACACAACGAAACCCAACGGAGAACCCAAAACACGCCCAAAACACCCCAAACAAGAACAGGATCACCCCCAAAAACGAAAGAAAACCCCAAAAAGCACGGATCCAATCCCAAAACCACTCTAAACGTACCTGATGTTCTCCAAATCCAAATGTCCACTCCCAACCACCATAAAACCCATCAGGAACTCAACGAAACCCAACGGAAACCCCAAAAACACCTCAAAAACACCCCAGAAAAGAACTGGGTCAGAAGAAAAAACACCAAACACTATGAATTTCCCCGCAAAACCACCCTAAACTCACCTGATCTTCTTCAAAACCCACAATCCACTCCCATTTACCCTAACGACCAATGAGAATCCAACTAAAACCCAACGGAGACCCCAAAACAAGTCGAAAACACCCCAAACAAGAACAGGATAACCCCTAAAAAAGAAAGAAAACCCCAAAAACCATAGATCCACCCCAAAAACACACTAAACCTACCTGATGTTCTCCAAATCCCAAAGTCCACTCCCAACAAACTTAAAACACATTAGGAAATCAACAAAACGCAACGGAAACCCCAAAACACGTCAAAAACACCACAAAAAAAAGCGGGATCACCCCCAAAACCGAAAGAAAACCCTAAAAGCCGTTGATCCACCCCAAAAGTCCCCCTAAACCTACCTGATGTTCTCCAATACCCACAATTTACACGTTTTCACCATGATGAACAACAAGAACCCAACAAAACCCAACGGAGACCCCAAAATATGTCAAAAACACCCCAAAAAAGAATGGGACCACCCCAAAAACAGAAGAAAACGCTAAAAAAAACAGAAGAATTCAACCAAAACCATAGATTCACCACCCAGAAAAACTTAAACTCACCTGATATTCTCCAAAACCCACAATTTACACTTTTCCAACATGATGACCAACAAGAACCCAACAAAACCCAACGGAGACCCCAAAACACATCAAAAACACACCAAAAAAGAACGGGGTCACCCCAGAAAAACAGAAAAAAAAAAAACAAATACCATGAATCCACCCCAAAAGTCCCCCTAAACCTACCTGATGTTCTCCAAAACCCACAATTTACCCTTTTCCACCATGATGCCAACGGAAAACCCAACGAAACCCAACGGAGACCCCAAAACACATCAAAAACACCACAAACAAGAACGGAATCACCCCCAAAACTGGAACAAAATCCCCAAAAAGCACGGATCAAATCCCAAAACCACCCTAAACCTACCTGATGTTCTCCAAAACCCACTATTCAGCCTTTTCCACCAAAATGAACAAGGAAAACACAACGAAACAAAACAGAGACCACAAAACACGTCAAAAACACCCCAAACAAGAACGGAATCACCCCCAAAACTGGAAGAAAATCCCCCAAAAACATAGATCCACCCCAAAAACACCCTAAATCTACCTGATGTTCTCCAAAACCCACAATTTACACTTTTCCACCATGATGACCACGGAAAACACAACGAAACCCAACGGAGAACCCAAAACACGCCCAAAACACCCCAAACAAGAACAGGATCACCCCCAAAAACGAAAGAAAACCCCAAAAAGCACGGATCCAATCCCAAAACCACTCTAAACGTACCTGATGTTCTCCAAATCCAAATGTCCACTCCCAAACACCATAAAACCCATTAGGAACTCAACGAAACCCAACGGAAACCCCAAAAACACCTCAAAAACACCCCAGAAAAGAACTGGATCAGAAGAAAAAACACCAAACACTATGAATTTCCCCGCAAAACCACCCTAAACTCACCTGATCTTCTTCAAAACCCACAATCCACTCCCATTTACCCTAACGACCAACGAGAATCCAACTAAAACCCAACGGAGACCCCAAAACAAGTCGAAAACACCCCAAACAAGAACAGGATAACCCCTAAAAAAGAAAGAAAACCCCAAAAACCATAGATCCACCCCAAAAACACACTAAACCTACCTGATGTTCTCCAAATCCCAAAGTCCACTCCCAACAAACTTAAAACACATTAGGAAATCAACAAAACGCAACGGAAACCCCAAAACACGTCAAAAACACCACAAAAAAAAGCGGGATCACCCCCAAAACCGAAAGAAAACCCTAAAAGCCGTTGATCCACCCCAAAAGTCCCCCTAAACCTACCTGATGTTCTCCAATACCCACAATTTACACGTTTTCACCATGATGAACAACAAGAACCCAACAAAACCCAACGGAGACCCCAAAATATGTCAAAAACACCCCAAAAAAGAATGGGACCACCCCAAAAACAGAAGAAAACGCTAAAAAAAAACAGAAGAATTCAACCAAAACCATAGATTCACCACCCAGAAAAACTTAAACTCACCTGATATTCTCCAAAACCCACAATTTACACTTTTCCAACATGATGACCAACAAGAACCCAACAAAACCCAACGGAGACCCCAAAACACATCAAAAACACACCAAAAAAGAACGGGATCACCCCAGAAAAACAGAAAAAAAAAAAAACAAATACCATGAATCCACCCCAAAAGTCCCCCTAAACCTACCTGATGTTCTCCAAAACCCACAATTTACCCTTTTCCACCATGATGCCAACGGAAAACCCAACGAAACCCAACGGAGAACCCAAAACACATCAAAAACACCACAAACAAGAACGGAATCACCCCCAAAACTGGAACAAAATCCCCAAAAAGCACGGATCAAATCCCAAAACCACCCTAAACCTACCTGATGTTCTCCAAAACCCACTATTCAGCCTTTTCCACCAAAATGAACAAGGAAAACACAACGAAACAAAACAGAGACCACAAAACACGTCAAAAACACCCCAAACAAGAACGGAATCACCCCCAAAACTGGAAGAAAATCCCCCAAAAACATAGATCCACCCCAAAAAAACCCTAAACCTACCTGATGTTCTCCAAAACCCACAATTTACACTTTTCCACCATGATGACCACGGAAAACACAACGAAACCCAACGGAGAACCCAAAACACGCCCAAAACACCCCAAACAAGAACAGGATCACCCCCAAAAACGAAAGAAAACCCCAAAAAGCACGGATCCAATCCCAAAACCACTCTAAACGTACCTGATGTTCTCCAAATCCAAATGTCCACTCCCAACCACCATAAAACCCATTAGGAACTCAACGAAACCCAACGGAAACCCCAAAAACACCTCAAAAACACCCCAGAAAAGAACTGGGTCAGAAGAAAAAACACCAAACACTATGAATTTCCCCGCAAAACCACCCTAAACTCACCTGATCTTCTTCAAAACCCACAATCCACTCCCATTTACCCTAACGACCAACGAGAATCCAACTAAAACCCAACGGAGACCCCAAAACAAGTCGAAAACACCCCAAACAAGAACAGGATAACCCCTAAAAAAGAAAGAAAACCCCAAAAACCATAGATCCACCCCAAAAACACACTAAACCTACCTGATGTTCTCCAAATCCCAAAGTCCACTCCCAACAAACTTAAAACACATTAGGAAATCAACAAAACGCAACGGAAACCCCAAAACACGTCAAAAACACCACAAAAAAAAGCGGGATCACCCCCAAAACCGAAAGAAAACCCTAAAAGCCGTTGATCCACCCCAAAAGTCCCCCTAAACCTACCTGATGTTCTCCAATACCCACAATTTACACGTTTTCACCATGATGAACAACAAGAACCCAACAAAAACCAACGGAGACCCCAAAATATGTCAAAAACACCCCAAAAAAGAATGGGACCACCCCAAAAACAGAAGAAAACGCTAAAAAAAAAAACAGAAGAATTCAACCAAAACCATAGATTCACCACCCAGAAAACTTAAACTCACCTGATATTCTCCAAAACCCACAATTTACACTTTTCCAACATGATGACCAACAAGAACCCAACAAAACCCAACGGAGACCCCAAAACACATCAAAAACACACCAAAAAAGAACGGGATCACCCCAGAAAAACAGAAAAAAAAAAAACAAATACCATGAATCCACCCCAAAAGTCCCCCTAAACCTACCTGATGTTCTCCAAAACCCACAATTTACCCTTTTCCACCATGATGCCAACGGAAAACCCAACGAAACCCAACGGAGAACCCAAAACACATCAAAAACACCACAAACAAGAACGGAATCACCCCCAAAACTGGAACAAAATCCCCAAAAAGCACGGATCAAATCCCAAAACCACCCTAAACCTACCTGATGTTCTCCAAAACCCACTATTCAGCCTTTTCCACCAAAATGAACAAGGAAAACACAACGAAACAAAACAGAGACCACAAAACACGTCAAAAACACCCCAAACAAGAACGGAATCACCCCCAAAACTGGAAGAAAATCCCCCAAAAACATAGATCCACCCGAAAAAAACCCTAAACCTACCTGATGTTCTCCAAAACCCACAATTTACACTTTTCCACCATGATGACCACGGAAAACACAACGAAACCCAACGGAGAACCCAAAACACGCCCAAAACACCCCAAACAAGAACAGGATCACCCCCAAAAACGAAAGAAAACCCCAAAAAGCACGGATCCAATCCCAAAACCACTCTAAACGTACCTGATGTTCTCCAAATCCAAATGTCCACTCCCAACCACCATAAAACCCATTAGGAACTCAACGAAACCCAACGGAAACCCCAAAAACACCTCAAAAACACCCCAGAAAAGAACTGGGTCAGAAGAAAAAACACCAAACACTATGAATTTCCCCGCAAAACCACCCTAAACTCACCTGATCTTCTTCAAAACCCACAATCCACTCCCATTTACCCTAACGACCAACGAGAATCCAACTAAAACCCAACGGAGACCCCAAAACAAGTCGAAAACACCCCAAACAAGAACAGGATAACCCCTAAAAAAGAAAGAAAACCCCAAAAACCATAGATCCACCCCAAAAACACACTAAACCTACCTGATGTTCTCCAAATCCCAAAGTCCACTCCCAACAAACTTAAAACACATTAGGAAATCAACGAAACGCAACGGAAACCCCAAAACACGTCAAAAACACCACAAAAAAAAGCGGGATCACCCCCAAAACCGAAAGAAAACCCTAAAAGCCGTTGATCCACCCCAAAAGTCCCCCTAAACCTACCTGATGTTCTCCAATACCCACAATTTACACGTTTTCACCATGATGAACAACAAGAACCCAACAAAACCCAACGGAGACCCCAAAATATGTCAAAAACACCCCAAAAAAGAATGGGACCACCCCAAAAACAGAAGAAAACGCTAAAAAAAAAAAAAAAAACAGAAGAATTCAACCAAAACCATAGATTCACCACCCAGAAAAACTTAAACTCACCTGATATTCTCCAAAACCCACAATTTACACTTTTCCAACATGATGACCAACAAGAACCCAACAAAACCCAACGGAGACCCCAAAACACATCAAAAACACACCAAAAAAGAATGGGACCACCCCAAAAACAGAAGAAAACGCTAAAAAAAAAAACAGAAGAATTCAACCAAAACCATAGATTCACCACCCAGAAAAACTTAAACTCACCTGATATTCTCCAAAACCCACAATTTACACTTTTCCAACATGATGACCAACAAGAACCCAACAAAACCCAACGGAGACCCCAAAACACATCAAAAACACACCAAAAAAGAACGGGATCACCCCAGAAAAACAGAAAAAAAAAAAACAAATACCATGAATCCACCCCAAAAGTCCCCCTAAACCTACCTGATGTTCTCCAAAACCCACAATTTACCCTTTTCCACCATGATGCCAACGGAAAACCCAACGAAACCCAACGGAGAACCCAAAACACATCAAAAACACCACAAACAAGAACGGAATCACCCCCAAAACTGGAACAAAATCCCCAAAATGCACGGATCAAATCCCAAAACCACCCTAAACCTACCTGATGTTCTCCAAAACCCACTATTCAGCCTTTTCCACCAAAATGAACAAGGAAAACACAACGAAACAAAACAGAGACCACAAAACACGTCAAAAACACCCCAAACAAGAACGGAATCACCCCCAAAACTGGAAGAAAATCCCCCAAAAACATAGATCCACCCCAAAAAAACCCTAAACCTACCTGATGTTCTCCAAAACCCACAATTTACACTTTTCCACCATGATGACCACGGAAAACACAACGAAACCCAACGGAGAACCCAAAACACGTCCAAAACACCCCAAACAAGAACAGGATCACCCCCAAAAACGAAAGAAAACCCCAAAAAGCACGGATCCAATCCCAAAACCACTCTAAACGTACCTGATGTTCTCCAAATCCAAATGTCCACTCCCAACCACCATAAAACCCATCAGGAACTCAACGAAACCCAACGGAAACCCCAAAAACACCTCAAAAACACCCCAGAAAAGAACTGGGTCAGAAGAAAAAACACCAAACACTATGAATTTCCCCGCAAAACCACCCTAAACTCACCTGATCTTCTTCAAAACCCACAATCCACTCCCATTTACCCTAACGACCAACGAGAATCCAACTAAAACCCAACGGAGACCCCAAAACAAGTCGAAAACACCCCAAACAAGAACAGGATAACCCCTAAAAAAGAAAGAAAACCCCAAAAACCATAGATCCACCCCAAAAACACACTAAACCTACCTGATGTTCTCCAAATCCCAAAGTCCACTCCCAACAAACTTAAAACACATTAGGAAATCAACAAAACGCAACGGAAACCCCAAAACACGTCAAAAACACCACAAAAAAAAGCGGGATCACCCCCAAAACCGAAAGAAAACCCTAAAAGCCGTTGATCCACCCCAAAAGTCCCCCTAAACCTACCTGATGTTCTCCAATACCCACAATTTACACGTTTTCACCATGATGAACAACAAGAACCCAACAAAACCCAACGGAGACCCCAAAATACGTCAAAAACACCCCAAAAAAGAATGGGACCACCCCAAAAACAGAAGAAAACGCTAAAAAAAAAAAAAAAACAGAAGAATTCAACCAAAACCATAGATTCACCACCCAGAAAAACTTAAACTCACCTGATATTCTCCAAAACCCACAATTTACACTTTTCCACCATGATGACCAACAAGAACCCAACAAAACCCAACGGAGACCCCAAAACACATCAAAAACACACCAAAAAAGAACGGGATCGCCCCAGAAAAACAGAAAAAAAAAAAAACAAATACCATGAATCCACCCCAAAAGTCCCCCTAAACCTACCTGATGTTCTCCAAAACCCACAATTTACCCTTTTCCACCATGATGCCAACGGAAAACCCAACGAAACCCAACGGAGAACCCAAAACACATCAAAAACACCACAAACAAGAACGGAATCACCCCCAAAACTGGAACAAAATCCCCAAAATGCACGGATCAAATCCCAAAACCACCCTAAACCTACCTGATGTTCTCCAAAACCCACTATTCAGCCTTTTCCACCAAAATGAACAAGGAAAACACAACGAAACAAAACAGAGACCACAAAACACGTCAAAAACACCCCAAACAAGAACGGAATCACCCCCAAAACTGGAAGAAAATCCCCCAAAAACATAGATCCACCCCAAAAAAACCCTAAACCTACCTGATGTTCTCCAAAACCCACAATTTACACTTTTCCACCATGATGACCACGGAAAACACAACGAAACCCAACGGAGAACCCAAAACACGTCCAAAACACCCCAAACAAGAACAGGATCACCCCCAAAAACGAAAGAAAACCCCAAAAAGCACGGATCCAATCCCAAAACCACTCTAAACGTACCTGATGTTCTCCAAATCCAAATGTCCACTCCCAACCACCATAAAACCCATCAGGAACTCAACGAAACCCAACGGAAACCCCAAAAACACCTCAAAAACACCCCAGAAAAGAACTGGGTCAGAAGAAAAAAACACCAAACACTATGAATTTCCCCGCAAAACCACCCTAAACTCACCTGATCTTCTTCAAAACCCACAATCCACTCCCATTTACCCTAACGACCAACGAGAATCCAACTAAAACCCAACGGAGACCCCAAAACAAGTCGAAAACACCCCAAACAAGAACAGGATAACCCCTAAAAAAGAAAGAAAACCCCAAAAACCATAGATCCACCCCAAAAACACACTAAACCTACCTGATGTTCTCCAAATCCCAAAGTCCACTCCCAACAAACTTAAAACACATTAGGAAATCAACAAAACGCAACGGAAACCCCAAAACACGTCAAAAACACCACAAAAAAAAGCGGGATCACCCCCAAAACCGAAAGAAAACCCTAAAAGCCGTTGATCCACCCCAAAAGTCCCCCTAAACCTACCTGATGTTCTCCAATACCCACAATTTACACGTTTTCACCATGATGAACAACAAGAACCCAACAAAACCCAACGGAGACCCCAAAATACGTCAAAAACACCCCAAAAAAGAATGGGACCACCCCAAAAACAGAAGAAAACGCTAAAAAAAAAAAAAAAACAGAAGAATTCAACCAAAACCATAGATTCACCACCCAGAAAAACTTAAACTCACCTGATATTCTCCAAAACCCACAATTTACACTTTTCCACCATGATGACCAACAAGAACCCAACAAAACCCAACGGAGACCCCAAAACACATCAAAAACACACCAAAAAAGAACGGGATCGCCCCAGAAAAACAGAAAAAAAAAAAAACAAATACCATGAATCCACCCCAAAAGTCCCCCTAAACCTACCTGATGTTCTCCAAAACCCACAATTTACCCTTTTCCACCATGATGCCAACGGAAAACCCAACGAAACCCAACGGAGAACCCAAAACACATCAAAAACACCACAAACAAGAACGGAATCACCCCCAAAACTGGAACAAAATCCCCAAAATGCACGGATCAAATCCCAAAACCACCCTAAACCTACCTGATGTTCTCCAAAACCCACTATTCAGCCTTTTCCACCAAAATGAACAAGGAAAACACAACGAAACAAAACAGAGACCACAAAACACGTCAAAAACACCCCAAACAAGAACGGAATCACCCCCAAAACTGGAAGAAAATCCCCCAAAAACATAGATCCACCCCAAAAAAACCCTAAACCTACCTGATGTTCTCCAAAACCCACAATTTACACTTTTCCACCATGATGACCACGGAAAACACAACGAAACCCAACGGAGAACCCAAAACACGTCCAAAACACCCCAAACAAGAACAGGATCACCCCCAAAAACGAAAGAAAACCCCAAAAAGCACGGATCCAATCCCAAAACCACTCTAAACGTACCTGATGTTCTCCAAATCCAAATGTCCACTCCCAACCACCATAAAACCCATTAGGAACTCAACGAAACCCAACGGAAACCCCAAAAACACCTCAAAAACACCCCAGAAAAGAACTGGATCAGAAGAAAAAACACCAAACACTATGAATTTCCCCGCAAAACCACCCTAAACTCACCTGATCTTCTTCAAAACCCACAATCCACTCCCATTTACCCTAACGACCAACGAGAATCCAACTAAAACCCAACGGAGACCCCAAAACAAGTCGAAAACACCCCAAACAAGAACAGGATAACCCCTAAAAAAGAAAGAAAACCCCAAAAACCATAGATCCACCCCAAAAACACACTAAACCTACCTGATGTTCTCCAAATCCCAAAGTCCACTCCCAACAAACTTAAAACACATTAGGAAATCAACGAAACGCAACGGAAACCCCAAAACACGTCAAAAACACCACAAAAAAAGCGGGATCACCCCCAAAACCGAAAGAAAACCCTAAAAGCCGTTGATCCACCCCAAAAGTCCCCCTAAACCTACCTGATGTTCTCCAATACCCACAATTTACACGTTTTCACCATGATGAACAACAAGAACCCAACAAAACCCAACGGAGACCCCAAAATATGTCAAAAACACCCCAAAAAAGAATGGGACCACCCCAAAAACAGAAGAAAACTCTAAAAAAAACCAGAAGAATTCAACCAAAACCATAGATTCACCACCCAGAAAAACTTAAACTCACCTGATATTCTCCAAAACCCACAATTTACACTTTTCCAACATGATGACCAACAAGAACCCAACAAAACCCAACGGAGACCCCAAAACACATCAAAAACACACCAAAAAAGAACGGGATCACCCCAGAAAAACAGAAAAAAAAAAACAAATACCATGAATCCACCCCAAAAGTCCCCCTAAACCTACCTGATGTTCTCCAAAACCCACAATTTACCCTTTTCCACCATGATGCCAACGGAAAACCCAACGAAACCCAACGGAGAACCCAAAACACATCAAAAACACCACAAACAAGAACGGAATCACCCCCAAAACTGGAACAAAATCCCCAAAATGCACGGATCAAATCCCAAAACCACCCTAAACCTACCTGATGTTCTCCAAAACCCACTATTCAGCCTTTTCCACCAAAATGAACAAGGAAAACACAACGAAACAAAACAGAGACCACAAAACACGTCAAAAACACCCCAAACAAGAACGGAATCACCCCCAAAACTGGAAGAAAATCCCCCAAAAACATAGATCCACCCCAAAAAAACCCTAAACCTACCTGATGTTCTCCAAAACCCACAATTTACACTTTTCCACCATGATGACCACGGAAAACACAACGAAACCCAACGGAGAACCCAAAACACGTCCAAAACACCCCAAACAAGAACAGGATCACCCCCAAAAACGAAAGAAAACCCCAAAAAGCACGGATCCAATCCCAAAACCACTCTAAACGTACCTGATGTTCTCCAAATCCAAATGTCCACTCCCAACCACCATAAAACCCATCAGGAACTCAACGAAACCCAACGGAAACCCCAAAAACACCTCAAAAACACCCCAGAAAAGAACTGGGTCAGAAGAAAAAACACCAAACACTATGAATTTCCCCGCAAAACCACCCTAAACTCACCTGATCTTCTTCAAAACCCACAATCCACTCCCATTTACCCTAACGACCAACGAGAATCCAACTAAAACCCAACGGAGACCCCAAAACAAGTCGAAAACACCCCAAACAAGAACAGGATAACCCCTAAAAAAGAAAGAAAACCCCAAAAACCATAGATCCACCCCAAAAACACACTAAACCTACCTGATGTTCTCCAAATCCCAAAGTCCACTCCCAACAAACTTAAAACACATTAGGAAATCAACAAAACGCAACGGAAACCCCAAAACACGTCAAAAACACCACAAAAAAAAGCGGGATCACCCCCAAAACCGAAAGAAAACCCTAAAAGCCGTTGATCCACCCCAAAAGTCCCCCTAAACCTACCTGATGTTCTCCAATACCCACAATTTACACGTTTTCACCATGATGAACAACAAGAACCCAACAAAACCCAACGGAGACCCCAAAATATGTCAAAAACACCCCAAAAAAGAATGGGACCACCCCAAAAACAGAAGAAAACGCTAAAAAAAAACAGAAGAATTCAACCAAAACCATAGATTCACCACCCAGAAAAACTTAAACTCACCTGATATTCTCCAAAACCCACAATTTACACTTTTCCAACATGATGACCAACAAGAACCCAACAAAACCCAACGGAGACCCCAAAACACATCAAAAACACACCAAAAAAGAACGGGATCACCCCAGAAAAACAGAAAAAAAAAAACAAATACCATGAATCCACCCCAAAAGTCCCCCTAAACCTACCTGATGTTCTCCAAAACCCACAATTTACCCTTTTCCACCATGATGCCAACGGAAAACCCAACGAAACCCAACGGAGAACCCAAAACACATCAAAAACACCACAAACAAGAACGGAATCACCCCCAAAACTGGAACAAAATCCCCAAAAAGCACGGATCAAATCCCAAAACCACCCTAAACCTACCTGATGTTCTCCAAAACCCACTATTCAGCCTTTTCCACCAAAATGAACAAGGAAAACACAACGAAACAAAACAGAGACCACAAAACACGTCAAAAACACCCCAAACAAGAACGGAATCACCCCCAAAACTGGAAGAAAATCCCCCAAAAACATAGATCCACCCCAAAAAAACCCTAAACCTACCTGATGTTCTCCAAAACCCACAATTTACTCTTTTCCACCATGATGACCACGGAAAACACAACGAAACCCAACGGAGAACCCAAAACACGTCCAAAACACCCCAAACAAGAACAGGATCACCCCCAAAAACGAAAGAAAACCCCAAAAAGCACGGATCCAATCCCAAAACCACTCTAAACGTACCTGATGTTCTCCAAATCCAAATGTCCACTCCCAACCACCATAAAACCCATCAGGAACTCAACGAAACCCAACGGAAACCCCAAAAACACCTCAAAAACACCCCAGAAAAGAACTGGGTCAGAAGAAAAAACACCAAACACTATGAATTTCCCCGCAAAACCACCCTAAACTCACCTGATCTTCTTCAAAACCCACAATCCACTCCCATTTACCCTAACGACCAACGAGAATCCAACTAAAACCCAACGGAGACCCCAAAACAAGTCGAAAACACCCCAAACAAGAACAGGATAACCCCTAAAAAAGAAAGAAAACCCCAAAAACCATAGATCCACCCCAAAAACACACTAAACCTACCTGATGTTCTCCAAATCCCAAAGTCCACTCCCAACAAACTTAAAACACATTAGGAAATCAACAAAACGCAACGGAAACCCCAAAACACGTCAAAAACACCACAAAAAAAAGCGGGATCACCCCCAAAACCGAAAGAAAACCCTAAAAGCCGTTGATCCACCCCAAAAGTCCCCCTAAACCTACCTGATGTTCTCCAATACCCACAATTTACACGTTTTCACCATGATGAACAACAAGAACCCAACAAAACCCAACGGACACCCCAAAATATGTCAAAAACACCCCAAAAAAGAATGGGACCACCCCAAAAACAGAAGAAAACGCTAAAAAAAAACAGAAGAATTCAACCAAAACCATAGATTCACCACCCAGAAAAACTTAAACTCACCTGATATTCTCCAAAACCCACAATTTACACTTTTCCAACATGATGACCAACAAGAACCCAACAAAACCCAACGGAGACCCCAAAACACATCAAAAACACACCAAAAAAGAACGGGATCACCCCAGAAAAACAGAAAAAAAAAAACAAATACCATGAATCCACCCCAAAAGTCCCCCTAAACCTACCTGATGTTCTCCAAAACCCACAATTTACCCTTTTCCACCATGATGCCAACGGAAAACCCAACGAAACCCAACGGAGAACCCAAAACACATCAAAAACACCACAAACAAGAACGGAATCACCCCCAAAACTGGAACAAAATCCCCAAAAAGCACGGATCAAATCCCAAAACCACCCTAAACCTACCTGATGTTCTCCAAAACCCACTATTCAGCCTTTTCCACCAAAATGAACAAGGAAAACACAACGAAACAAAACAGAGACCACAAAACACGTCAAAAACACCCCAAACAAGAACGGAATCACCCCCAAAACTGGAAGAAAATCCCCCAAAAACATAGATCCACCCCAAAAAAACCCTAAACCTACCTGATGTTCTCCAAAACCCACAATTTACTCTTTTCCACCATGATGACCACGGAAAACACAACGAAACCCAACGGAGAACCCAAAACACGTCCAAAACACCCCAAACAAGAACAGGATCACCCCCAAAAACGAAAGAAAACCCCAAAAAGCACGGATCCAATCCCAAAACCACTCTAAACGTACCTGATGTTCTCCAAATCCAAATGTCCACTCCCAACCACCATAAAACCCATCAGGAACTCAACGAAACCCAACGGAAACCCCAAAAACACCTCAAAAACACCCCAGAAAAGAACTGGGTCAGAAGAAAAAACACCAAACACTATGAATTTCCCCGCAAAACCACCCTAAACTCACCTGATCTTCTTCAAAACCCACAATCCACTCCCATTTACCCTAACGACCAACGAGAATCCAACTAAAACCCAACGGAGACCCCAAAACAAGTCGAAAACACCCCAAACAAGAACAGGATAACCCCTAAAAAAGAAAGAAAACCCCCAAAACCATAGATCCACCCCAAAAACACACTAAACCTACCTGATGTTCTCCAAATCCCAAAGTCCACTCCCAACAAACTTAAAACACATTAGGAAATCAACAAAACGCAACGGAAACCCCAAAACACGTCAAAAACACCACAAAAAAAAGCGGGATCACCCCCAAAACCGAAAGAAAACCCTAAAAGCCGTTGATCCACCCCAAAAGTCCCCCTAAACCTACCTGATGTTCTCCAATACCCACAATTTACACGTTTTCACCATGATGAACAACAAGAACCCAACAAAAACCAACGGAGACCCCAAAATATGTCAAAAACACCCCAAAAAAGAATGGGACCACCCCAAAAACAGAAGAAAACGCTAAAAAAACCCAGAAGAATTCAACCAAAACCATAGATTCACCACCCAGAAAAACTTAAACTCACCTGATATTCTCCAAAACCCACAATTTACACTTTTCCAACATGATGACCAACAAGAACCCAACAAAACCCAACGGAGACCCCAAAACACATCAAAAACACACCAAAAAAGAACGGGGTCACCCCAGAAAAACAGAAAAAAAAAAACAAATACCATGAATCCACCCCAAAAGTCCCCCTAAACCTACCTGATGTTCTCCAAAACCCACAATTTACCCTTTTCCACCATGATGCCAACGAAAAACCCAACGAAACCCAACGGAGAACCCAAAACACATCAAAAACACCACAAACAAGAACGGAATCACCCCCAAAACTGGAACAAAATCCCCAAAATGCACGGATCAAATCCCAAAACCACCCTAAACCTACCTGATGTTCTCCAAAACCCACTATTCAGCCTTTTCCACCAAAATGAACAAGGAAAACACAACGAAACAAAACAGAGACCACAAAACACGTCAAAAACACCCCAAACAAGAACGGAATCACCCCCAAAACTGGAAGAAAATCCCCCAAAAACATAGATCCACCCCAAAAAAACCCTAAACCTACCTGATGTTCTCCAAAACCCACAATTTACACTTTTCCACCATGATGACCACGGAAAACACAACGAAACCCAACGGAGAACCCAAAACACATCCAAAACACCCCAAACAAGAACAGGATCACCCCCAAAAACGAAAGAAAACCCCAAAAAGCACGGATCCAATCCCAAAACCACTCTAAACGTACCTGATGTTCTCCAAATCCAAATGTCCACTCCCAACCACCATAAAACCCATCAGGAACTCAACGAAACCCAACGGAAACCCCAAAAACACCCCAGAAAAGAACTGGGTCAGAAGAAAAAACACCAAACACTATGAATTTCCCCGCAAAACCACCCTAAACTCACCTGATCTTCTTCAAAACCCACAATCCACTCCCATTTACCCTAACGACCAACGAGAATCCAACTAAAACCCAACGGAGACCCCAAAACAAGTCGAAAACACCCCAAACAAGAACAGGATAACCCCTAAAAAAGAAAGAAAACCCCAAAAACCATAGATCCACCCCAAAAACACACTAAACCTACCTGATGTTCTCCAAATCCCAAAGTCCACTCCCAACAAACTTAAAACACATTAGGAAATCAACGAAACGCAACGGAAACCCCAAAACACGTCAAAAACACCACAAAAAAAAGCGGGATCACCCCCAAAACCGAAAGAAAACCCTAAAAGCCGTTGATCCACCCCAAAAGTCCCCCTAAACCTACCTGATGTTCTCCAATACCCACAATTTACACGTTTTCACCATGATGAACAACAAGAACCCAACAAAAACCAACGGAGACCCCAAAATATGTCAAAAACACCCCAAAAAAGAATGGGACCACCCCAAAAACAGAAGAAAACGCTAAAAAAAAAAACAGAAGAATTCAACCAAAACCATAGATTCACCACCCAGAAAAACTTAAACTCACCTGATATTCTCCAAAACCCACAATTTACACTTTTCCAACATGATGACCAACAAGAACCCAACAAAACCCAACGGAGACCCCAAAACACATCAAAAACACACCAAAAAAGAACGGGATCACCCCAGAAAAACAGAAAAAAAAAAACAAATACCATGAATCCACCCCAAAAGTCCCCCTAAACCTACCTGATGTTCTCCAAAACCCACAATTTACCCTTTTCCACCATGATGCCAACGGAAAACCCAACGAAACCCAACGGAGAACCCAAAACACATCAAAAACACCACAAACAAGAACGGAATCACCCCCAAAACTGGAACAAAATCCCCAAAATGCACGGATCAAATCCCAAAACCACCCTAAACCTACCTGATGTTCTCCAAAACCCACTATTCAGCCTTTTCCACCAAAATGAACAAGGAAAACACAACGAAACAAAACAGAGACCACAAAACACGTCAAAAACACCCCAAACAAGAACGGAATCACCCCCAAAACTGGAAGAAAATCCCCCAAAAACATAGATCCACCCCAAAAAAACCCTAAACCTACCTGATGTTCTCCAAAACCCACAATTTACACTTTTCCACCATGATGACCACGGAAAACACAACGAAACCCAACGGAGAACCCAAAACACGTCCAAAACACCCCAAACAAGAACAGGATCACCCCCAAAAACGAAAGAAAACCCCAAAAAGCACGGATCCAATCCCAAAACCACTCTAAACGTACCTGATGTTCTCCAAATCCAAATGTCCACTCCCAACCACCATAAAACCCATCAGGAACTCAACGAAACCCAACGGAAACCCCAAAAACACCTCAAAAACACCCCAGAAAAGAACTGGGTCAGAAGAAAAAACACCAAACACTATGAATTTCCCCGCAAAACCACCCTAAACTCACCTGATCTTCTTCAAAACCCACAATCCACTCCCATTTACCCTAACGACCAACGAGAATCCAACTAAAACCCAACGGAGACCCCAAAACAAGTCGAAAACACCCCAAACAAGAACAGGATAACCCCTAAAAAAGAAAGAAAACCCCAAAAACCATAGATCCACCCCAAAAACACACTAAACCTACCTGATGTTCTCCAAATCCCAAAGTCCACTCCCAACAAACTTAAAACACATTAGGAAATCAACAAAACGCAACGGAAACCCCAAAACACGTCAAAAACACCACAAAAAAAAGCGGGATCACCCCCAAAACCGAAAGAAAACCCTAAAAGCCGTTGATCCACCCCAAAAGTCCCCCTAAACCTACCTGATGTTCTCCAATACCCACAATTTACACGTTTTCACCATGATGAACAACAAGAACCCAACAAAACCCAACGGAGACCCCAAAATATGTCAAAAACACCCCAAAAAAGAATGGGACCACCCCAAAAACAGAAGAAAACGCTAAAAAAAAACAGAAGAATTCAACCAAAACCATAGATTCACCACCCAGAAAAACTTAAACTCACCTGATATTCTCCAAAACCCACAATTTACACTTTTCCAACATGATGACCAACAAGAACCCAACAAAACCCAACGGAGACCCCAAAACACATCAAAAACACACCAAAAAAGAACGGGATCACCCCAGAAAAACAGAAAAAAAAAAACAAATACCATGAATCCACCCCAAAAGTCCCCCTAAACCTACCTGATGTTCTCCAAAACCCACAATTTACCCTTTTCCACCATGATGCCAACGGAAAACCCAACGAAACCCAACGGAGAACCCAAAACACATCAAAAACACCACAAACAAGAACGGAATCACCCCCAAAACTGGAACAAAATCCCCAAAATGCACGGATCAAATCCCAAAACCACCCTAAACCTACCTGATGTTCTCCAAAACCCACTATTCAGCCTTTTCCACCAAAATGAACAAGGAAAACACAACGAAACAAAACAGAGACCACAAAACACGTCAAAAACACCCCAAACAAGAACGGAATCACCCCCAAAACTGGAAGAAAATCCCCCAAAAACATAGATCCACCCCAAAAAAACCCTAAACCTACCTGATGTTCTCCAAAACCCACAATTTACACTTTTCCACCATGATGACCACGGAAAACACAACGAAACCCAACGGAGAACCCAAAACACGTCCAAAACACCCCAAACAAGAACAGGATCACCCCCAAAAACGAAAGAAAACCCCAAAAAGCACGGATCCAATCCCAAAACCACTCTAAACGTACCTGATGTTCTCCAAATCCAAATGTCCACTCCCAACCACCATAAAACCCATCAGGAACTCAACGAAACCCAACGGAAACCCCAAAAAAACCTCAAAAACACCCCAGAAAAGAACTGGGTCAGAAGAAAAAACACCAAACACTATGAATTTCCCCGCAAAACCACCCTAAACTCACCTGATCTTCTTCAAAACCCACAATCCACTCCCATTTACCCTAACGACCAACGAGAATCCAACTAAAACCCAACGGAGACCCCAAAACAAGTCGAAAACACCCCAAACAAGAACAGGATAACCCCTAAAAAAGAAAGAAAACCCCAAAAACCATAGATCCACCCCAAAAACACACTAAACCTACCTGATGTTCTCCAAATCCCAAAGTCCACTCCCAACAAACTTAAAACACATTAGGAAATCAACGAAACGCAACGGAAACCCCAAAACACGTCAAAAACACCACAAAAAAAAGCGGGATCACCCCCAAAACCGAAAGAAAACCCTAAAAGCCGTTGATCCACCCCAAAAGTCCCCCTAAACCTACCTGATGTTCTCCAAAACCCACAATTTACCCTTTTCCACCATGATGCCAACGGAAAACCCAACGAAACCCAACGGAGAACCCAAAACACATCAAAAACACCACAAACAAGAACGGAATCACCCCCAAAACTGGAACAAAATCCCCAAAAAGCACGGATCAAATCCCAAAACCACCCTAAACCTACCTGATGTTCTCCAAAACCCACTATTCAGCCTTTTCCACCAAAATGAACAAGGAAAACACAACGAAACAAAACAGAGACCACAAAACACGTCAAAAACACCCCAAACAAGAACGGAATCACCCCCAAAACTGGAACAAAATCCCCCAAAAACATAGATCCACCCCAAAAAAACCCTAAACCTACCTGATGTTCTCCAAAACCCACAATTTACTCTTTTCCACCATGATGACCACGGAAAACACAACGAAACCCAACGGAGAACCCAAAACACGTCCAAAACACCCCAAACAAGAACAGGATCACCCCCAAAAACGAAAGAAAACCCCAAAAAGCACGGATCCAATCCCAAAACCACTCTAAACGTACCTGATGTTCTCCAAATCCAAATGTCCACTCCCAACCACCATAAAACCCATCAGGAACTCAACGAAACCCAACGGAAACCCCAAAAACACCTCAAAAACACCCCAGAAAAGAACTGGGTCAGAAGAAAAAACACCAAACACTATGAATTTCCCCGCAAAACCACCCTAAACTCACCTGATCTTCTTCAAAACCCACAATCCACTCCCATTTACCCTAACGACCAACGAGAATCCAACTAAAACCCAACGGAGACCCCAAAACAAGTCGAAAACACCCCAAACAAGAACAGGATCACCCCTAAAAAAGAAAGAAAACCCCAAAAACCATAGATCCACCCCAAAAACACACTAAACCTACCTGATGTTCTCCAAATCCCAAAGTCCACTCCCAACAAACTTAAAACACATTAGGAAATCAACGAAACGCAACGGAAACCCCAAAACACGTCAAAAACACCACAAAAAAAAGCGGGATCACCCCCAAAACCGAAAGAAAACCCTAAAAGCCGTTGATCCACCCCAAAAGTCCCCCTAAACCTACCTGATGTTCTCCAATACCCACAATTTACACGTTTTCACCATGATGAACAACAAGAACCCAACAAAACCCAACGGAGACCCCAAAATATGTCAAAAACACCCCAAAAAAGAATGGGACCACCCCAAAAACAGAAGAAAACGCTAAAAAAAAACAGAAGAATTCAACCAAAACCATAGATTCACCACCCAGAAAAACTTAAACTCACCTGATATTCTCCAAAACCCACAATTTACACTTTTCCAACATGATGACCAACAAGAACCCAACAAAACCCAACGGAGACCCCAAAACACATCAAAAACACACCAAAAAAGAACGGGATCACCCCAGAAAAACAGAAAAAAAAAAAACAAATACCATGAATCCACCCCAAAAGTCCCCCTAAACCTACCTGATGTTCTCCAAAACCCACAATTTACCCTTTTCCACCATGATGCCAACGGAAAACCCAACGAAACCCAACGGAGAACCCAAAACACATCAAAAACACCACAAACAAGAACGGAATCACCCCCAAAACTGGAACAAAATCCCCAAAATGCACGGATCAAATCCCAAAACCACCCTAAACCTACCTGATGTTCTCCAAAACCCACTATTCAGCCTTTTCCACCAAAATGAACAAGGAAAACACAACGAAACAAAACAGAGACCACAAAACACGTCAAAAACACCCCAAACAAGAACGGAATCACCCCCAAAACTGGAAGAAAATCCCCCAAAAACATAGATCCACCCCAAAAAAACCCTAAACCTACCTGATGTTCTCCAAAACCCACAATTTACACTTTTCCACCATGATGACCACGGAAAACACAACGAAACCCAACGGAGAACCCAAAACACGTCCAAAACACCCCAAACAAGAACAGGATCACCCCCAAAAACGAAAGAAAACCCCAAAAAGCACGGATCCAATCCCAAAACCACTCTAAACGTACCTGATGTTCTCCAAATCCAAATGTCCACTCCCAACCACCATAAAACCCATCAGGAACTCAACGAAACCCAACGGAAACCCCAAAAACACCTCAAAAACACCCCAGAAAAGAACTGGGTCAGAAGAAAAAACACCAAACACTATGAATTTCCCCGCAAAACCACCCTAAACTCACCTGATCTTCTTCAAAACCCACAATCCACTCCCATTTACCCTAACGACCAACGAGAATCCAACTAAAACCCAACGGAGACCCCAAAACAAGTCGAAAACACCCCAAACAAGAACAGGATAACCCCTAAAAAAGAAAGAAAACCCCAAAAACCATAGATCCACCCCAAAAACACACTAAACCTACCTGATGTTCTCCAAATCCCAAAGTCCACTCCCAACAAACTTAAAACACATTAGGAAATCAACAAAACGCAACGGAAACCCCAAAACACGTCAAAAACACCACAAAAAAAGCAGGATCACCCCCAAAACCGAAAGAAAACCCTAAAAGCCGTTGATCCACCCCAAAAGTCCCCCTAAACCTACCTGATGTTCTCCAATACCCACAATTTACACGTTTTCACCATGATGAACAACAAGAACCCAACAAAACCCAACGGAGACCCCAAAATATGTCAAAAACACCCCAAAAAAGAATGGGACCACCCCAAAAACAGAAGAAAACGCTAAAAAAAAACAGAAGAATTCAACCAAAACCATAGATTCACCACCCAGAAAAACTTAAACTCACCTGATATTCTCCAAAACCCACAATTTACACTTTTCCACCATGATGACCAACAAGAACCCAACAAAACCCAACGGAGACCCCAAAACACATCAAAAACACACCAAAAAAGAACGGGGTCACCCCAGAAAAACAGAAAAAAAAAAAACAAATACCATGAATCCACCCCAAAAGTCCCCCTAAACCTACCTGATGTTCTCCAAAACCCACAATTTACCCTTTTCCACCATGATGCCAACGGAAAACCCAACGAAACCCAACGGAGAACCCAAAACACATCAAAAACACCACAAACAAGAACGGAATCACCCCCAAAACTGGAACAAAATCCCCAAAATGCACGGATCAAATCCCAAAACCACCCTAAACCTACCTGATGTTCTCCAAAACCCACTATTCAGCCTTTTCCACCAAAATGAACAAGGAAAACACAACGAAACAAAACAGAGACCACAAAACACGTCAAAAACACCCCAAACAAGAACGGAATCACCCCCAAAACTGGAAGAAAATCCCCCAAAAACATAGATCCACCCCAAAAAAACCCTAAACCTACCTGATGTTCTCCAAAACCCACAATTTACACTTTTCCACCATGATGACCACGGAAAACACAACGAAACCCAACGGAGAACCCAAAACACGTCCAAAACACCCCAAACAAGAACAGGATCACCCCCAAAAACGAAAGAAAACCCCAAAAAGCACGGATCCAATCCCAAAACCACTCTAAACGTACCTGATGTTCTCCAAATCCAAATGTCCACTCCCAACCACTATAAAACCCATTAGGAACTCAACGAAACCCAACGGAAACCCCAAAAACACCTCAAAAACACCCCAGAAAAGAACTGGGTCAGAAGAAAAAACACCAAACACTATGAATTTCCCCGCAAAACCACCCTAAACTCACCTGATCTTCTTCAAAACCCACAATCCACTCCCATTTACCCTAACGACCAACGAGAATCCAACTAAAACCCAACGGAGACCCCAAAACAAGTCGAAAACACCCCAAACAAGAACAGGATAACCCCTAAAAAAGAAAGAAAACCCCAAAAACCATAGATCCACCCCAAAAACACACTAAACCTACCTGATGTTCTCCAAATCCCAAAGTCCACTCCCAACAAACTTAAAACACATTAGGAAATCAACAAAACGCAACGGAAACCCCAAAACACGTCAAAAACACCACAAAAAAAAGCGGGATCACCCCCAAAACCGAAAGAAAACCCTAAAAGCCGTTGATCCACCCCAAAAGTCCCCCTAAACCTACCTGATGTTCTCCAATACCCACAATTTACACGTTTTCACCATGATGAACAACAAGAACCCAACAAAACCCAACGGAGACCCCAAAATATGTCAAAAACACCCCAAAAAAGAATGGGACCACCCCAAAAACAGAAGAAAACGCTAAAAAAAAAACAGAAGAATTCAACCAAAACCATAGATTCACCACCCAGAAAAACTTAAACTCACCTGATATTCTCCAAAACCCACAATTTACACTTTTCCACCATGATGACCAACAAGAACCCAACAAAACCCAACGGAGACCCCAAAACACATCAAAAACACACCAAAAAAGAACGGGATCACCCCAGAAAAACAGAAAAAAAAAAAAACAAATACCATGAATCCACCCCAAAAGTCCCCCTAAACCTACCTGATGTTCTCCAAAACCCACAATTTACCCTTTTCCACCATGATGCCAACGGAAAACCCAACGAAACCCAACGGAGAACCCAAAACACATCAAAAACACCACAAACAAGAACGGAATCACCCCCAAAACTGGAACAAAATCCCCAAAATGCACGGATCAAATCCCAAAACCACCCTAAACCTACCTGATGTTCTCCAAAACCCACTATTCAGCCTTTTCCACCAAAATGAACAAGGAAAACACAACGAAACAAAACAGAGACCACAAAACACGTCAAAAACACCCCAAACAAGAACGGAATCACCCCCAAAACTGGAAGAAAATCCCCCAAAAACATAGATCCACCCAAAAAAAACCCTAAACCTACCTGATGTTCTCCAAAACCCACAATTTACTCTTTTCCACCATGATGACCACGGAAAACACAACGAAACCCAACGGAGAACCCAAAACACGTCCAAAACACCCCAAACAAGAACAGGATCACCCCCAAAAACGAAAGAAAACCCCAAAAAGCACGGATCCAATCCCAAAACCACTCTAAACGTACCTGATGTTCTCCAAATCCAAATGTCCACTCCCAACCACCATAAAACCCATCAGGAACTCAACGAAACCCAACGGAAACCCCAAAAACACCTCAAAAACACCCCAGAAAAGAACTGGGTCAGAAGAAAAAACACCAAACACTATGAATTTCCCCGCAAAACCACCCTAAACTCACCTGATCTTCTTCAAAACCCACAATCCACTCCCATTTACCCTAACGACCAACGAGAATCCAACTAAAACCCAACGGAGACCCCAAAACAAGTCGAAAACACCCCAAACAAGAACAGGATAACCCCTAAAAAAAGAAAGAAAACCCCAAAAACCATAGATCCACCCCAAAAACACACTAAACCTACCTGATGTTCTCCAAATCCCAAAGTCCACTCCCAACAAACTTAAAACACATTAGGAAATCAACAAAACGCAACGGAAACCCCAAAACACGTCAAAAACACCACAAAAAAAAGCGGGATCACCCCCAAAACCGAAAGAAAACCCTAAAAGCCGTTGATCCACCCCAAAAGTCCCCCTAAACCTACCTGATGTTCTCCAATACCCACAATTTACACGTTTTCACCATGATGAACAACAAGAACCCAACAAAAACCAACGGAGACCCCAAAATATGTCAAAAACACCCCAAAAAAGAATGGGACCACCCCAAAAACAGAAGAAAACGCTAAAAAAAAAACAGAAGAATTCAACCAAAACCATAGATTCACCACCCAGAAAAACTTAAACTCACCTGATATTCTCCAAAACCCACAATTTACACTTTTCCACCATGATGACCAACAAGAACCCAACAAAACCCAACGGAGACCCCAAAACACATCAAAAACACACCAAAAAAGAACGGGATCACCCCAGAAAAACAGAAAAAAAAAAAAACAAATACCATGAATCCACCCCAAAAGTCCCCCTAAACCTACCTGATGTTCTCCAAAACCCACAATTTACCCTTTTCCACCATGATGCCAACGGAAAACCCAACGAAACCCAACGGAGAACCCAAAACACATCAAAAACACCACAAACAAGAACGGAATCACCCCCAAAACTGGAACAAAATCCCCAAAATGCACGGATCAAATCCCAAAACCACCCTAAACCTACCTGATGTTCTCCAAAACCCACTATTCAGCCTTTTCCACCAAAATGAACAAGGAAAACACAACGAAACAAAACAGAGACCACAAAACACGTCAAAAACACCCCAAACAAGAACGGAATCACCCCCAAAACTGGAAGAAAATCCCCCAAAAACATAGATCCACCCCAAAAAAACCCTAAACCTACCTGATGTTCTCCAAAACCCACAATTTACTCTTTTCCACCATGATGACCACGGAAAACACAACGAAACCCAACGGAGAACCCAAAACACGTCCACAAAACACCCCAAACAAGAACAGGATCACCCCCAAAAACGAAAGAAAACCCCAAAAAGCACGGATCCAATCCCAAAACCACTCTAAACGTACCTGATGTTCTCCAAATCCAAATGTCCACTCCCAACCACCATAAAACCCATCAGGAACTCAACGAAACCCAACGGAAACCCCAAAAACACCTCAAAAACACCCCAGAAAAGAACTGGGTCAGAAGAAAAAACACCAAACACTATGAATTTCCCCGCAAAACCACCCTAAACTCACCTGATCTTCTTCAAAACCCACAATCCACTCCCATTTACCCTAACGACCAACGAGAATCCAACTAAAACCCAACGGAGACCCCAAAACAAGTCGAAAACACCCCAAACAAGAACAGGATAACCCCTAAAAAAAGAAAGAAAACCCCAAAAACCATAGATCCACCCCAAAAACACACTAAACCTACCTGATGTTCTCCAAATCCCAAAGTCCACTCCCAACAAACTTAAAACACATTAGGAAATCAACGAAACGCAACGGAAACCCCAAAACACGTCAAAAACACCACAAAAAAAAGCGGGATCACCCCCAAAACCGAAAGAAAACCCTAAAAGCCGTTGATCCACCCCAAAAGTCCCCCTAAACCTACCTGATGTTCTCCAATACCCACAATTTACACGTTTTCACCATGATGAACAACAAGAACCCAACAAAACCCAACGGAGACCCCAAAATATGTCAAAAACACCCCAAAAAAGAATGGGACCACCCCAAAAACAGAAGAAAACGCTAAAAAAAAACAGAAGAATTCAACCAAAACCATAGATTCACCACCCAGAAAAACTTAAACTCACCTGATATTCTCCAAAACCCACAATTTACACTTTTCCAACATGATGACCAACAAGAACCCAACAAAACCCAACGGAGACCCCAAAACACATCAAAAACACACCAAAAAAGACGGGATCACCCCAGAAAAACAGAAAAAAAAAAACAAATACCATGAATCCACCCCAAAAGTCCCCCTAAACCTACCTGATGTTCTCCAAAACCCACAATTTACCCTTTTCCACCATGATGCCAACGGAAAACCCAACGAAACCCAACGGAGAACCCAAACACATCAAAAACACCACAAACAAGAACGGAATCACCCCCAAAACTGGAACAAAATCCCCAAAATGCACGGATCAAATCCCAAAACCACCCTAAACCTACCTGATGTTCTCCAAAACCCACTATTCAGCCTTTCCACCAAAATGAACAAGGAAAACACAACGAAACAAAACAGAGACCACAAAACACGTCAAAAACACCCCAAACAAGAACGGAATCACCCCCAAAACTGGAAGAAAATCCCCCCAAAAACATAGATCCACCCCAAAAAAACCCTAAACCTACCTGATGTTCTCCAAAACCCACAATTTACACTTTTCCACCATGATGACCACGGAAAACACAACGAAACCCAACGGAGAACCCAAAACACGTCCAAAACACCCCAAACAAGAACAGGATCACCCCCAAAAACGAAAGAAAACCCCAAAAAGCACGGATCCAATCCCAAAACCACTCTAAACGTACCTGATGTTCTCCAAATCCAAATGTCCACTCCCAACCACCATAAAACCCATCAGGAACTCAACGAAACCCAACGGAAACCCCAAAAACACCTCAAAAACACCCCAGAAAAGAACTGGGTCAGAAGAAAAAACACCAAACACTATGAATTTCCCCGCAAAACCACCCTAAACTCACCTGATCTTCTTCAAAACCCACAATCCACTCCCATTTACCCTAACGACCAACGAGAATCCAACTAAAACCCAACGGAGACCCCAAAACAAGTCGAAAACACCCCAAACAAGAACAGGATAACCCCTAAAAAAGAAAGAAAACCCCAAAAACCATAGATCCACCCCAAAAACACACTAAACCTACCTGATGTTCTCCAAATCCCAAAGTCCACTCCCAACAAACTTAAAACACATTAGGAAATCAACGAAACGCAACGGAAACCCCAAAACACGTCAAAAACACCACAAAAAAAGCGGGATCACCCCCAAAACCGAAAGAAAACCCTAAAAGCCGTTGATCCACCCCAAAAGTCCCCCTAAACCTACCTGATGTTCTCCAATACCCACAATTTACACGTTTTCACCATGATGAACAACAAGAACCCAACAAAACCCAACGGAGACCCCAAAATATGTCAAAAACACCCCAAAAAAGAATGGGACCACCCCAAAAACAGAAGAAAACGCTAAAAAAAACAGAAGAATTCAACCAAAACCATAGATTCACCACCCAGAAAAACTTAAACTCACCTGATATTCTCCAAAACCCACAATTTACACTTTTCCAACATGATGACCAACAAGAACCCAACAAAACCCAACGGAGACCCCAAAACACATCAAAAACACACCAAAAAAGAACGGGGTCACCCCAGAAAAACAGAAAAAAAAAAAACAAATACCATGAATCCACCCCAAAAGTCCCCCTAAACCTACCTGATGTTCTCCAAAACCCACAATTTACCCTTTTCCACCATGATGCCAACGGAAAACCCAACGAAACCCAACGGAGAACCCAAAACACATCAAAAACACCACAAACAAGAACGGAATCACCCCCAAAACTGGAACAAAATCCCCAAAATGCACGGATCAAATCCCAAAACCACCCTAAACCTACCTGATGTTCTCCAAAACCCACTATTCAGCCTTTTCCACCAAAATGAACAAGGAAAACACAACGAAACAAAACAGAGACCACAAAACACGTCAAAAACACCCCAAACAAGAACGGAATCACCCCCAAAACTGGAAGAAAATCCCCCAAAAACATAGATCCACCCAAAAAAAACCCTAAACCTACCTGATGTTCTCCAAAACCCACAATTTACTCTTTTCCACCATGATGACCACGGAAAACACAACGAAACCCAACGGAGAACCCAAAACACGTCCAAAACACCCCAAACAAGAACAGGATCACCCCCAAAAACGAAAGAAAACCCCAAAAAGCACGGATCCAATCCCAAAACCACTCTAAACGTACCTGATGTTCTCCAAATCCAAATGTCCACTCCCAACCACCATAAAACCCATCAGGAACTCAACGAAACCCAACGGAAACCCCAAAACACCTCAAAAACACCCCAGAAAAGAACTGGGTCAGAAGAAAAAACACCAAACACTATGAATTTCCCCGCAAAACCACCCTAAACTCACCTGATCTTCTTCAAAACCCACAATCCACTCCCATTTACCCTAACGACCAACGAGAATCCAACTAAAACCCAACGGAGACCCCAAAACAAGTCGAAAACACCCCAAACAAGAACAGGATAACCCCTAAAAAAAGAAAGAAAACCCCAAAAACCATAGATCCACCCCAAAAACACACTAAACCTACCTGATGTTCTCCAAATCCCAAAGTCCACTCCCAACAAACTTAAAACACATTAGGAAATCAACAAAACGCAACGGAAACCCCAAAACACGTCAAAAACACCACAAAAAAAAGCGGGATCACCCCCAAAACCGAAAGAAAACCCTAAAAGCCGTTGATCCACCCCAAAAGTCCCCCTAAACCTACCTGATGTTCTCCAATACCCACAATTTACACGTTTTCACCATGATGAACAACAAGAACCCAACAAAAACCAACGGAGACCCCAAAATATGTCAAAAACACCCCAAAAAAGAATGGGACCACCCCAAAAACAGAAGAAAACGCTAAAAAAAAAACAGAAGAATTCAACCAAAACCATAGATTCACCACCCAGAAAAACTTAAACTCACCTGATATTCTCCAAAACCCACAATTTACACTTTTCCACCATGATGACCAACAAGAACCCAACAAAACCCAACGGAGACCCCAAAACACATCAAAAACACACCAAAAAGAACGGGATCACCCCAGAAAAACAGAAAAAAAAAAAACAAATACCATGAATCCACCCCAAAAGTCCCCCTAAACCTACCTGATGTTCTCCAAAACCCACAATTTACCCTTTTCCACCATGATGCCAACGGAAAACCCAACGAAACCCAACGGAGAACCCAAAACACATCAAAAACACCACAAACAAGAACGGAATCACCCCCAAAACTGGAACAAAATCCCCAAAATGCACGGATCAAATCCAAAACCACCCTAAACCTACCTGATGTTCTCCAAAACCCACTATTCAGCCTTTTCCACCAAAATGAACAAGGAAAACACAACGAAACAAAACAGAGACCACAAAACACGTCAAAAACACCCCAAACAAGAACGGAATCACCCCCAAAACTGGAAGAAAATCCCCCAAAAACATAGATCCACCCAAAAAAAACCCTAAACCTACCTGATGTTCTCCAAAACCCACAATTTACTCTTTTCCCACCATGATGACCACGGAAAACACAACGAAACCCAACGGAGAACCCAAAACACGTCCAAAACACCCAAACAAGAACAGGATCACCCCCAAAAACGAAAGAAAACCCCAAAAAGCACGGATCCAATCCCAAAACCACTCTAAACGTACCTGATGTTCTCCAAATCCAAATGTCCACTCCCAACCACCATAAAACCCATCAGGAACTCAACGAAACCCAACGGAAACCCCAAAAACACCTCAAAAACACCCCAGAAAAGAACTGGGTCAGAAGAAAAAACACCAAACACTATGAATTTCCCCGCAAAACCACCCTAAACTCACCTGATCTTCTTCAAAACCCACAATCCACTCCCATTTACCCTAACGACCAACGAGAATCCAACTAAAACCCAACGGAGACCCCAAAACAAGTCGAAAACACCCCAAACAAGAACAGGATAACCCCTAAAAAAAGAAAGAAAACCCCAAAAACCATAGATCCACCCCAAAAACACACTAAACCTACCTGATGTTCTCCAAATCCCAAAGTCCACTCCCAACAAACTTAAAACACATTAGGAAATCAACGAAACGCAACGGAAACCCCAAAACACGTCAAAAACACCACAAAAAAAAGCGGGATCACCCCCAAAACCGAAAGAAAACCCTAAAAGCCGTTGATCCACCCCAAAAGTCCCCCTAAACCTACCTGATGTTCTCCAATACCCACAATTTACACGTTTTCACCATGATGAACAACAAGAACCCAACAAAAACCAACGGAGACCCCAAAATATGTCAAAAACACCCCAAAAAAGAATGGGACCACCCCAAAAACAGAAGAAAACGCTAAAAAAAAACAGAAGAATTCAACCAAAACCATAGATTCACCACCCAGAAAAACTTAAACTCACCTGATATTCTCCAAAACCCACAATTTACACTTTTCCAACATGATGACCAACAAGAACCCAACAAAACCCAACGGAGACCCCAAAACACATCAAAAACACACCAAAAAAGAACGGGATCACCCCAGAAAAACAGAAAAAAAAAAAACAAATACCATGAATCCACCCCAAAAGTCCCCCTAAACCTACCTGATGTTCTCCAAAACCCACAATTTACCCTTTTCCACCATGATGCCAACGGAAAACCCAACGAAACCCAACGGAGAACCCAAAACACATCAAAAACACCACAAACAAGAACGGAATCACCCCCAAAACTGGAACAAAATCCCCAAAATGCACGGATCAAATCCCAAAACCACCCTAAACCTACCTGATGTTCTCCAAAACCCACTATTCAGCCTTTTCCACCAAAATGAACAAGGAAAACACAACGAAACAAAACAGAGACCACAAAACACGTCAAAAACACCCCAAACAAGAACGGAATCACCCCCAAAACTGGAAGAAAATCCCCCAAAAACATAGATCCACCCCAAAAAAACCCTAAACCTACCTGATGTTCTCCAAAACCCACAATTTACACTTTTCCACCATGATGACCACGGAAAACACAACGAAACCCAACGGAGAACCCAAAACACGTCCAAAACACCCCAAACAAGAACAGGATCACCCCCAAAAACGAAAGAAAACCCCAAAAAGCACGGATCCAATCCCAAAACCACTCTAAACGTACCTGATGTTCTCCAAATCCAAATGTCCACTCCCAACCACCATAAAACCCATCAGGAACTCAACGAAACCCAACGGAAACCCCAAAAACACCTCAAAAACACCCCAGAAAAGAACTGGGTCAGAAGAAAAAACACCAAACACTATGAATTTCCCCGCAAAACCACCCTAAACTCACCTGATCTTCTTCAAAACCCACAATCCACTCCCATTTACCCTAACGACCAACGAGAATCCAACTAAAACCCAACGGAGACCCCAAAACAAGTCGAAAACACCCCAAACAAGAACAGGATAACCCCTAAAAAAGAAAGAAAACCCCAAAAACCATAGATCCACCCCAAAAACACACTAAACCTACCTGATGTTCTCCAAATCCCAAAGTCCACTCCCAACAAACTTAAAACACATTAGGAAATCAACGAAACGCAACGGAAACCCCAAAACACGTCAAAAACACCACAAAAAAAGCGGGATCACCCCCAAAACCGAAAGAAAACCCTAAAAGCCGTTGATCCACCCCAAAAGTCCCCCTAAACCTACCTGATGTTCTCCAATACCCACAATTTACACGTTTTCACCATGATGAACAACAAGAACCCAACAAAACCCAACGGAGACCCCAAAATATGTCAAAAACACCCCAAAAAAGAATGGGACCACCCCAAAAACAGAAGAAAACGCTAAAAAAAACCAGAAGAATTCAACCAAAACCATAGATTCACCACCCAGAAAAACTTAAACTCACCTGATATTCTCCAAAACCCACAATTTACACTTTTCCACCATGATGACCAACAAGAACCCAACAAAACCCAACGGAGACCCCAAAACACATCAAAAACACACCAAAAAAGAACGGGGTCACCCCAGAAAAACAGAAAAAAAAAAAACAAATACCATGAATCCACCCCAAAAGTCCCCCTAAACCTACCTGATGTTCTCCAAAACCCACAATTTACCCTTTTCCACCATGATGCCAACGGAAAACCCAACGAAACCCAACGGAGAACCCAAAACACATCAAAAACACCACAAACAAGAACGGAATCACCCCCAAAACTGGAACAAAATCCCCAAAATGCACGGATCAAATCCCAAAACCACCCTAAACCTACCTGATGTTCTCCAAAACCCACTATTCAGCCTTTTCCACCAAAATGAACAAGGAAAACACAACGAAACAAAACAGAGACCACAAAACACGTCAAAAACACCCCAAACAAGAACGGAATCACCCCCAAAACTGGAAGAAAATCCCCCAAAAACATAGATCCACCCCAAAAAAACCCTAAACCTACCTGATGTTCTCCAAAACCCACAATTTACACTTTTCCACCATGATGACCACGGAAAACACAACGAAACCCAACGGAGAACCCAAAACACGTCCAAAACACCCCAAACAAGAACAGGATCACCCCCAAAAACGAAAGAAAACCCCAAAAAGCACGGATCCAATCCCAAAACCACTCTAAACGTACCTGATGTTCTCCAAATCCAAATGTCCACTCCCAACCACTATAAAACCCATTAGGAACTCAACGAAACCCAACGGAAACCCCAAAAACACCTCAAAAACACCCCAGAAAAGAACTGGGTCAGAAGAAAAAACACCAAACACTATGAATTTCCCCGCAAAACCACCCTAAACTCACCTGATCTTCTTCAAAACCCACAATCCACTCCCATTTACCCTAACGACCAACGAGAATCCAACTAAAACCCAACGGAGACCCCAAAACAAGTCGAAAACACCCCAAACAAGAACAGGATAACCCCTAAAAAAGAAAGAAAACCCCCAAAACCATAGATCCACCCCAAAAACACACTAAACCTACCTGATGTTCTCCAAATCCCAAAGTCCACTCCCAACAAACTTAAAACACATTAGGAAATCAACAAAACGCAACGGAAACCCCAAAACACGTCAAAAACACCACAAAAAAAAGCGGGATCACCCCCAAAACCGAAAGAAAACCCTAAAAGCCGTTGATCCACCCCAAAAGTCCCCCTAAACCTACCTGATGTTCTCCAATACCCACAATTTACACGTTTTCACCATGATGAACAACAAGAACCCAACAAAAACCAACGGAGACCCCAAAATATGTCAAAAACACCCCAAAAAAGAATGGGACCACCCCAAAAACAGAAGAAAACGCTAAAAAAAAAACAGAAGAATTCAACCAAAACCATAGATTCACCACCCAGAAAAACTTAAACTCACCTGATATTCTCCAAAACCCACAATTTACACTTTTCCAACATGATGACCAACAAGAACCCAACAAAACCCAACGGAGACCCCAAAACACATCAAAAACACACCAAAAAAGAACGGGATCACCCCAGAAAAACAGAAAAAAAAAAAAACAAATACCATGAATCCACCCCAAAAGTCCCCCTAAACCTACCTGATGTTCTCCAAAACCCACAATTTACCCTTTTCCACCATGATGCCAACGGAAAACCCAACGAAACCCAACGGAGAACCCAAAACACATCAAAAACACCACAAACAAGAACGGAATCACCCCCAAAACTGGAACAAAATCCCCAAAATGCACGGATCAAATCCCAAAACCACCCTAAACCTACCTGATGTTCTCCAAAACCCACTATTCAGCCTTTTCCACCAAAATGAACAAGGAAAACACAACGAAACAAAACAGAGACCACAAAACACGTCAAAAACACCCCAAACAAGAACGGAATCACCCCCAAAACTGGAAGAAAATCCCCCAAAAACATAGATCCACCCCAAAAAAACCCTAAACCTACCTGATGTTCTCCAAAACCCACAATTTACTCTTTTCCACCATGATGACCACGGAAAACACAACGAAACCCAACGGAGAACCCAAAACACGTCCAAAACACCCCAAACAAGAACAGGATCACCCCCAAAAACGAAAGAAAACCCCAAAAAGCACGGATCCAATCCCAAAACCACTCTAAACGTACCTGATGTTCTCCAAATCCAAATGTCCACTCCCAACCACCATAAAACCCATCAGGAACTCAACGAAACCCAACGGAAACCCCAAAAACACCTCAAAAACACCCCAGAAAAGAACTGGGTCAGAAGAAAAAACACCAAACACTATGAATTTCCCCGCAAAACCACCCTAAACTCACCTGATCTTCTTCAAAACCCACAATCCACTCCCATTTACCCTAACGACCAACGAGAATCCAACTAAAACCCAACGGAGACCCCAAAACAAGTCGAAAACACCCCAAACAAGAACAGGATAACCCCTAAAAAAGAAAGAAAACCCCAAAAACCATAGATCCACCCCAAAAACACACTAAACCTACCTGATGTTCTCCAAATCCCAAAGTCCACTCCCAACAAACTTAAAACACATTAGGAAATCAACAAAACGCAACGGAAACCCCAAAACACGTCAAAAACACCACAAAAAAAAGCGGGATCACCCCCAAAACCGAAAGAAAACCCTAAAAGCCGTTGATCCACCCCAAAAGTCCCCCTAAACCTACCTGATGTTCTCCAATACCCACAATTTACACGTTTTCACCATGATGAACAACAAGAACCCAACAAAAACCAACGGAGACCCCAAAATATGTCAAAAACACCCCAAAAAAGAATGGGACCACCCCAAAAACAGAAGAAAACGCTAAAAAAAAAACAGAAGAATTCAACCAAAACCATAGATTCACCACCCAGAAAAACTTAAACTCACCTGATATTCTCCAAAACCCACAATTTACACTTTTCCACCATGATGACCAACAAGAACCCAACAAAACCCAACGGAGACCCCAAAACACATCAAAAACACACCAAAAAAGAACGGGATCACCCCAGAAAAACAGAAAAAAAAAAAAACAAATACCATGAATCCACCCCAAAAGTCCCCCTAAACCTACCTGATGTTCTCCAAAACCCACAATTTACCCTTTTCCACCATGATGCCAACGGAAAACCCAACGAAACCCAACGGAGAACCCAAAACACATCAAAAACACCACAAACAAGAACGGAATCACCCCCAAAACTGGAACAAAATCCCCAAAAAGCACGGATCAAATCCCAAAACCACCCTAAACCTACCTGATGTTCTCCAAAACCCACTATTCAGCCTTTTCCACCAAAATGAACAAGGAAAACACAACGAAACAAAACAGAGACCACAAAACACGTCAAAAACACCCCAAACAAGAACGGAATCACCCCCAAAACTGGAAGAAAATCCCCCAAAAACATAGATCCACCCCAAAAAAACCCTAAACCTACCTGATGTTCTCCAAAACCCACAATTTACACTTTTCCACCATGATGACCACGGAAAACACAACGAAACCCAACGGAGAACCCAAAACACGTCCAAAACACCCCAAACAAGAACAGGATCACCCCCAAAAACGAAAGAAAACCCCAAAAAGCACGGATCCAATCCCAAAACCACTCTAAACGTACCTGATGTTCTCCAAATCCAAATGTCCACTCCCAACCACCATAAAACCCATCAGGAACTCAACGAAACCCAACGGAAACCCCAAAAACACCTCAAAAACACCCCAGAAAAGAACTGGGTCAGAAGAAAAAACACCAAACACTATGAATTTCCCCGCAAAACCACCCTAAACTCACCTGATCTTCTTCAAAACCCACAATCCACTCCCATTTACCCTAACGACCAACGAGAATCCAACTAAAACCCAACGGAGACCCCAAAACAAGTCGAAAACACCCCAAACAAGAACAGGATAACCCCTAAAAAAGAAAGAAAACCCCAAAAACCATAGATCCACCCCAAAAACACACTAAACCTACCTGATGTTCTCCAAATCCCAAAGTCCACTCCCAACAAACTTAAAACACATTAGGAAATCAACAAAACGCAACGGAAACCCCAAAACACGTCAAAAACACCACAAAAAAAAAGCGGGATCACCCCCAAAACCGAAAGAAAACCCTAAAAGCCGTTGATCCACCCCAAAAGTCCCCCTAAACCTACCTGATGTTCTCCAATACCCACAATTTACACGTTTTCACCATGATGAACAACAAGAACCCAACAAAAACCAACGGAGACCCCAAAATATGTCAAAAACACCCCAAAAAAGAATGGGACCACCCCAAAAACAGAAGAAAACGCTAAAAAAAAACAGAAGAATTCAACCAAAACCATAGATTCACCACCCAGAAAAACTTAAACTCACCTGATATTCTCCAAAACCCACAATTTACACTTTTCCAACATGATGACCAACAAGAACCCAACAAAACCCAACGGAGACCCCAAAACACATCAAAAACACACCAAAAAAGAACAGGATCACCCCAGAAAAACAGAAAAAAAAAAAACAAATACCATGAATCCACCCCAAAAGTCCCCCTAAACCTACCTGATGTTCTCCAAAACCCACAATTTACCCTTTTCCACCATGATGCCAACGGAAAACCCAAAGAAACCCAACGGAGAACCCAAAACACATAAAAAACACCACAAACAAGAACGGAATCACCCCCAAAACTGGAACAAAATCCCGAAAAACATAGATCCACCCCAAAAAAACCCTAAACCTACCTGATGTTCTCCAAAACCCACAATTTACACTTTTCCACCATGATGACCACGGAAAACACAACGAAACCCAACGGAGAACCCAAAACACGTCCAAAACACCCCAAACAAGAACAGGATCACCCCCAAAAACGAAAGAAAACCCCAAAAAGCACGGATCCAATCCCAAAACCACTCTAAACGTACCTGATGTTCTCCAAATCCAAATGTCCACTCCCAACCACCATAAAACCCATCAGGAACTCAACGAAACCCAACGGAAACCCCAAAAACACCTCAAAAACACCCCAGAAAAGAACTGGGTCAGAAGAAAAAACACCAAACACTATGAATTTCCCCGCAAAACCACCCTAAACTCACCTGATCTTCTTCAAAACCCACAATCCACTCCCATTTACCCTAACGACCAACGAGAATCCAACTAAAACCCAACGGAGACCCCAAAACAAGTCGAAAACACCCCAAACAAGAACAGGATCACCCCTAAAAAAGAAAGAAAACCCCAAAAAACATAGATCCACCCCAAAAACACACTAAACCTACCTGATGTTCTCCAAATCCCAAAGTCCACTCCCAACAAACTTAAAACACATTAGGAAATCAACAAAACGCAACGGAAACCCCAAAACACGTCAAAAACACCACAAAAAAAAGCGGGATCACCCCCAAAACCGAAAGAAAACCCTAAAAGCCGTTGATCCACCCCAAAAGTCCCCCTAAACCTACCTGATGTTCTCCAATACCCACAATTTACACGTTTTCACCATGATGAACAACAAGAACCCAACAAAAACCAACGGAGACCCCAAAATATGTCAAAAACACCCCAAAAAAGAATGGGACCACCCCAAAAACAGAAGAAAACGCTAAAAAAACCAGAAGAATTCAACCAAAACCATAGATTCACCACCCAGAAAAACTTAAACTCACCTGATATTCTCCAAAACCCACAATTTACACTTTTCCAACATGATGACCAACAAGAACCCAACAAAACCCAACGGAGACCCCAAAACACATCAAAAACACACCAAAAAAGAACAGGATCACCCCAGAAAAACAGAAAAAAAAAAAACAAATACCATGAATCCACCCCAAAAGTCCCCCTAAACCTACCTGATGTTCTCCAAAACCCACAATTTACCCTTTTCCACCATGATGCCAACGGAAAACCCAAAGAAACCCAACGGAGAACCCAAAACACATAAAAAACACCACAAACAAGAACGGAATCACCCCCAAAACTGGAACAAAATCCCGAAAAACATAGATCCACCCCAAAAAAACCCTAAACCTACTTGATGTTCTCCAAAACCCACAATTTACACTTTTCCACCATGATGACCACGGAAAACACAACGAAACCCAACGGAGAACCCAAAACACGTCCAAAACACCCCAAACAAGAACAGGATCACCCCCAAAAACGAAAGAAAACCCCAAAAAGCACGGATCCAATCCCAAAACCACTCTAAACGTACCTGATGTTCTCCAAATCCAAATGTCCACTCCCAACCACCATAAAACCCATCAGGAACTCAACGAAACCCAACGGAAACCCCAAAAACACCTCAAAAACACCCCAGAAAAGAACTGGGTCAGAAGAAAAAACACCAAACACTATGAATTTCCCCGCAAAACCACCCTAAACTCACCTGATCTTCTTCAAAACCCACAATCCACTCCCATTTACCCTAACGACCAACGAGAATCCAACTAAAACCCAACGGAGACCCCAAAACAAGTCGAAAACACCCCAAACAAGAACAGGATCACCCCTAAAAAAGAAAGAAAACCCCAAAAAACATAGATCCACCCCAAAAACACACTAAACCTACCTGATGTTCTCCAAATCCCAAAGTCCACTCCCAACAAACTTAAAACACATTAGGAAATCAACAAAACGCAACGGAAACCCCAAAACACGTCAAAAACACCACAAAAAAAAAGCGGGATCACCCCCAAAACCGAAAGAAAACCCTAAAAGCCGTTGATCCACCCCAAAAGTCCCCCTAAACCTACCTGATGTTCTCCAATACCCACAATTTACACGTTTTCACCATGATGAACAACAAGAACCCAACAAAAACCAACGGAGACCCCAAAATATGTCAAAAACACCCCAAAAAAGAATGGGACCACCCCAAAAACAGAAGAAAACGCTAAAAAAAACAGAAGAATTCAACCAAAACCATAGATTCACCACCCAGAAAAACTTAAACTCACCTGATATTCTCCAAAACCCACAATTTACACTTTTCCAACATGATGACCAACAAGAACCCAACAAAACCCAACGGAGACCCCAAAACACATCAAAAACACACCAAAAAAGAACGGGATCACCCCAGAAAAACAGAAAAAAAAAAACAAATACCATGAATCCACCCCAAAAGTCCCCCTAAACCTACCTGATGTTCTCCAAAACCCACAATTTACCCTTTTCCACCATGATGCCAACGGAAAACCCAACGAAACCCAACGGAGAACCCAAAACACATCAAAAACACCACAAACAAGAACGGAATCACCCCCAAAACTGGAACAAAATCCCCAAAAAGCACGGATCAAATCCCAAAACCACCCTAAACCTACCTGATGTTCTCCAAAACCCACTATTCAGCCTTTTCCACCAAAATGAACAAGGAAAACACAACGAAACAAAAAAGAGACCACAAAACACGTCAAAAACACCCCAAACAAGAACGGAATCACCCCCAAAACTGGAAGAAAATCCCCCAAAAACATAGATCCACCCCAAAAAAACCCTAAACCTACCTGATGTTCTCCAAAACCCACAATTTACTCTTTTCCACCATGATGACCACGGAAAACACAACGAAACCCAACGGAGAACCCAAAACACGTCCAAAACACCCCAAACAAGAACAGGATCACCCCCAAAAACGAAAGAAAACCCCAAAAAGCACGGATCCAATCCCAAAACCACTCTAAACGTACCTGATGTTCTCCAAATCCAAATGTCCACTCCCAACCACCATAAAACCCATCAGGAACTCAACGAAACCCAACGGAAACCCCAAAAACACCTCAAAAACACCCCAGAAAAGAACTGGGTCAGAAGAAAAAACACCAAACACTATGAATTTCCCCGCAAAACCACCCTAAACTCACCTGATCTTCTTCAAAACCCACAATCCACTCCCATTTACCTTAACGACCAACGAGAATCCAACTAAAACCCAACGGAGACCCCAAAACAAGTCGAAAACACCCCAAACAAGAACAGGATAACCCCTAAAAAAGAAAGAAAACCCCAAAAACCATAGATCCACCCCAAAAACACACTAAACCTACCTGATGTTCTCCAAATCCCAAAGTCCACTCCCAACAAACTTAAAACACATTAGGAAATCAACAAAACGCAACGGAAACCCCAAAACACGTCAAAAACACCACAAAAAAAAAGCGGGATCACCCCCAAAACCGAAAGAAAACCCTAAAAGCCGTTGATCCACCCCAAAAGTCCCCCTAAACCTACCTGATGTTCTCCAATACCCACAATTTACACGTTTTCACCATGATGAACAACAAGAACCCAACAAAAACCAACGGAGACCCCAAAATATGTCAAAAACACCCCAAAAAAGAATGGGACCACCCCAAAAACAGAAGAAAACGCTAAAAAAAAACAGAAGAATTCAACCAAAACCATAGATTCACCACCCAGAAAAACTTAAACTCACCTGATATTCTCCAAAACCCACAATTTACACTTTTCCAACATGATGACCAACAAGAACCCAACAAAACCCAACGGAGACCCCAAAACACATCAAAAACACACCAAAAAAGAACAGGATCACCCCAGAAAAACAGAAAAAAAAAAAACAAATACCATGAATCCACCCCAAAAGTCCCCCTAAACCTACCTGATGTTCTCCAAAACCCACAATTTACCCTTTTCCACCATGATGCCAACGGAAAACCCAAAGAAACCCAACGGAGAACCCAAAACACATCAAAAACACCACAAACAAGAACGGAATCACCCCCAAAACTGGAACAAAATCCCGAAAAACATAGATCCACCCCAAAAAAACCCTAAACCTACCTGATGTTCTCCAAAACCCACAATTTACACTTTTCCACCATGATGACCACGGAAAACACAACGAAACCCAACGGAGAACCCAAAACACGTCCAAAACACCCCAAACAAGAACAGGATCACCCCCAAAAACGAAAGAAAACCCCAAAAAGCACGGATCCAATCCCAAAACCACTCTAAACGTACCTGATGTTCTCCAAATCCAAATGTCCACTCCCAACCACCATAAAACCCATCAGGAACTCAACGAAACCCAACGGAAACCCCAAAAACACCTCAAAAACACCCCAGAAAAGAACTGGGTCAGAAGAAAAAACACCAAACACTATGAATTTCCCCGCAAAACCACCCTAAACTCACCTGATCTTCTTCAAAACCCACAATCCACTCCCATTTACCCTAACGACCAACGAGAATCCAACTAAAACCCAACGGAGACCCCAAAACAAGTCGAAAACACCCCAAACAAGAACAGGATAACCCCTAAAAAAGAAAGAAAACCCCAAAAAACATAGATCCACCCCAAAAACACACTAAACCTACCTGATGTTCTCCAAATCCCAAAGTCCACTCCCAACAAACTTAAAACACATTAGGAAATCAACAAAACGCAACGGAAACCCCAAAACACGTCAAAAACACCACAAAAAAAAGCGGGATCACCCCCAAAACCGAAAGAAAACCCTAAAAGCCGTTGATCCACCCCAAAAGTCCCCCTAAACCTACCTGATGTTCTCCAATACCCACAATTTACACGTTTTCACCATGATGAACAACAAGAACCCAACAAAACCCAACGGAGACCCCAAAATATGTCAAAAACACCCCAAAAAAGAATGGGACCACCCCAAAAACAGAAGAAAACGCTAAAAAAACAGAAGAATTCAACCAAAACCATAGATTCACCACCCAGAAAAACTTAAACTCACCTGATATTCTCCAAAACCCACAATTTACACTTTTCCAACATGATGACCAACAAGAACCCAACAAAACCCAACGGAGAACCCAAAACACATCAAAAACACCACAAACAAGAACGGAATCACCCCCAAAACTGGAACAAAATCCCCAAAAAGCACGGATCAAATCCCAAAACCACCCTAAACCTACCTGATGTTCTCCAAAACCCACTATTCAGCCTTTTCCACCAAAATGAACAAGGAAAACACAACGAAACAAAACAGAGACCACAAAACACGTCAAAAACACCCCAAACAAGAACGGAATCACCCCCAAAACTGGAAGAAAATCCGCCAAAAACATAGATCCACACCAAAAAGACAGTAAACCTACCTGATGTTCTCCAAAACCCACAATTTACACTTTTCCACCATGATGACCAACGAGAAGGGTTAGGGTAAATGTTTTCATTTGTTAAAGCTGAAACGCAGTATGCAATCTGGGACGTCACAGCCAGAGCTGCCTATGGCAATGTGAGAGAGGAAAAGATGGAGCAGATGTTCTACTCCTAGTTCTTTCTTTATACGTAAATAAAAGTTTGAGCTAATTCCAGTTGGAAGAGTTCCAATTACTTGCTTGGTCATAATGTCTTTTAATATTGAAAGCTGCAGCAAAAGCATGGGGATTTTTGCTTCTAGAAACACCCTAGTTCTCTTGTCTGCACTATGCATGCTTTTGAGCTAAAACTGATTAAAAAATAAAAAGAAAAATCACACACACACACAAAAAAAAAAAAAAAAACCACACACACCACAGCTGCTGCTGCTCTCTTCCTACTTCCTTGTACTTTGCCCCTACCCTTCCCAAGTCGGACCCGGACCCCGCTGCGGCTAGCACACGCGTCGCCCAGGACCGCAGCCTAGGACCTCGGGACGGTCGCATCCCGCGCCTCCGGCAGGAGCTACCCGGGAGGGCAGGACGGCCTGCCGCAGCTCCGCAAGAGACCGAACCTGCTGGATTCCGGGACGGCCAGAGCCCGAGCCGGTGGGCAGCAGCCTCCCGCTTCACGGCTCGGCAGTGAAGCTCACGGTTCATCGTCCGGGTCACGGTTCGTCGCCCGACTTCGGACCCACGGGACAGCCGGCACCCGCGCCGTCGGAGGCCGGACACACGGGCCTCGAGATCGCCGTCCCCGAACCGCACGAAGTCACACACGGTCTCCGGTGCGTCCAGCACACGCATCGCAAAGACCGGAGCCCAGATTATAGGATCAGCCAGCCCCGCGCCGCCCGAGGTCGGACCGGGAACCCGATGCGCTTGGCACATGCGTCGCCAAAGACCGGAGCCCTGGGAAGCGTGATGGCCGGATCCCACGCAGCCCGAGTTCGGACCCACGGGACATGTGACAGCCGGCACCCGTGCCGACGGAGGCCGGTCACGCGGGCCCCGGGACCACCGTCCCCGAGCCTCCCGAGGTCGGACCCGGACCCCGTGTGTTGGGGCTGTCTGAGCTGGAGTCACCTTTTCCCTGCAGCAGCCCGCACAGTGCTGTACTCTGCACTCGTAGATGGAACAGCACTGATATCACTCCAGTGTTGTGTCTGCGTAGTGCTGGCACAGCATCAGGACTCCTTCCAAGCCCCCAAGAGCCAGCAGGCTAGGGGTGGGCAAGTTATGGGGAGGGGACGTTGTCGGGCCAGCTGACCTAAACCAACCAAAGGGATATTCTGTAACACCCGATGTCACACTCAGCAATAAAAGGGGGGGCTCTCGTGGGGGAGGGGGCTGTTCCTCCTGAACATCCACTACGCGTTTGAGGCCCTGCTTCCCAGGACATGGCCGAACACCGCTCGCTGATGGGAAGTAGAGAATAATTTTTTTCTCTCTCGGTGCTTCCATGCGGACTTATTGTTTCTTTTGTTTCTTTTTCTCCCCATTCCCTTTCCCTTTAATTATACCTTTCTTATTTCAAACCTCGAGTTCTCTGTGTTGTATTTTCTCCCCCTTCCTCTTTGAGGAGAGGGGGATTGAGAGAGCGGTTGTGGTGGAGCTCGGCTGCCCACCTGAGTAAAACCACCACAGTCCTTTTTGATGCCCAACGAGGGTTGGGCTCCAAAAGGGTTGTGGCGCTCGAGGGTTGAGATAACAATAGTATTGATTGAAGTATTTACAACTAACATATTGGTTGTCATAATGCTCGGTTTTCTGGTAATACTTTTCTGTGTGGATATGTTGTATGTAGCCCAGTCTCTGTTTTCTTTTTTCCTTTACATCCGGTCGGAGAAAATGTTGAAGTCTGTGCTTGTTTTTTTATCATGTTGTGCTGTAACATACTGGCCTTCAGTTTGGTTTGGTATTCAAGCCCGGCATTGTTATCCTCCTGGTCTCCTGGAGATTATATTATTGACAATATTAAGAATTATAGTGCTTTCTTTTTTGCCCCCAGCAGTCAATCAGTGAATAATATCGGGTGTGGTGCCTTCTACTTTTCTCCCTGTGGGCTAATTACAGCAGCCTTTCAGTATCTTGGATACCCCTGGTGAGATATTATCCTCATATATTAGGTGTAGTGTTTGTCTTCTTCCCCAAGGCAAAGCAGTTTATTAAGAATATTATCCAAGGACCTGTCCCCAGACAAAGTTGTGGGTGGCAAGGTGTGTGGGGGGATTTGGGCAGGTACCTATCACGGTTTTCTCCTCCAATGGTTCTAAATTTCACCCCTGAACAAGTACAAAATCCAAGAAAGCTGGTAGAATGTTTGAAAGATGTATGCCCTGACCCTGGCAATACTAGAGAACTCCACCAGCTGGCTGCACTCTGCTGGGGTCTGGCTTACGCCTATCAGATGTCAATTAACATTGCCCAGCACCCTCAAGGGGATAGGGAGGTTCTTGAATTTGATGATGAGACAGCACACACTGCGATCACCCCAGAGGACCGACCATCTTTGGTATCAATCGCCCCTGTAGTAAAGACAAAACAGTGGAAACGGAGATCAGGTCGTTTAGTAAGGGAAGGAGCGCCTCCTATGGATGAGGGAGAAGAGGAAAAGGCAAGCGGCTCTAAAGCAGCGTTATCACGGCAACATCACGAAGAAGAGACTGAAATCATAGATGAATCAGAAACTACTCGGTCTCTATCCTTGAGTGAGCTGCGAGAAATACGAAAAGCCTTCAGTCGCCGTCCAGGTGAGCACATCCTCACTTGGCTGCTTCGACGCTGGGATAGTGGGGCCAATACCCAACAGCTAGAAGGCAACGAAGCCAAGCAGCTGGGATCCCTTTCTAGAGAAAGGCTCATTGACAGAGTAATTGGAAGAGAGGCACAAGTTATCAGCCTCTGGAGGCGAATCCTAACAGCTGTGAAAGAAAGGTATCCCCACAAAGAGGGTATTGTCTCCCAAGTAAACAAATGGACCACTATGGATAAGGGACCACTGTGGATATGGATAAGATTCCAGCAGCTGCGGGAATTAGCTGTGCTGGAGATGCTTTATAGTGTTTTAAACAACGCCCAGGCACCTAAAGACCCCGATGAAGTCCAATGCACAGCGTCCAAGTGTCGGAAGTTTGTACGGGCTGCACTCCCAAAACATGCCAGCACACTGGCAGTCATGGGTTGGGACGAGGGGATGGGGCCAACTGTGGACAACGTGTCCAATCACCTTCATAAATATGAAGAAAATCTCTCTGCCCCAGTACGGGACTGCATTTCAGCTGTGGAGAGACTGTCCCAACGGTTAGATGAACACATAGCTTCGTCCTCACCTAGACGGAAAAATCTTTTGGCCTTCAAGCACCAGCAGTCCCCGGCTCAAACAAGGGAGAATCCGTGACGCACACCGCGAGGTACCTTGTGGTTTTATTTACGTGACCACGGGGAAGATAGGAGGAAGTGGGACGGTGAACCGACCTCGGCCCTAGCTGCTCGGCTACGTGAGCTACGGAAAGATACAGCAGCAACAAAGAGGGCCCCTAGGAGGATTGCTGCCCCAGTTTCTGTTGAACAGTCCCCCAGAGGGAGTAGAAGGAACAGTAATACTCCTGAGCCTGATGAAGAGACTTCTCCTTCACGTTTGGAAGAAATAATTGATAGATACTCTGACCAGGACTAGTGGGGCCCTGCCTCTAGCCGGGTAGAGGAGAGGGACAACCGGATTTACTGGACTGTGTGGATTCGATGGACTGGCACACCGGAACAGCAAAAATAGAAAGCTTTAGTGGACACAGGCGCACAGTGTACCCTAATGCCGTCAGGCCACCAAGGGGCAGAACCCATCTCTATCTCCGGAGTGACGGGGGATCCCAAGAGCTAACCATATTGGAAGCTGAAGTGAGTCTAACTGGGAATGAGTGGCAAAAGCACCCCATCGTGACTGGCCCAGAGGCTCCGTGCATCGTCGGCATAGACTACCTCAGGAAAGGGTACCTCAAGGATCCAACAGGGTACCGGTGGGCTTTTGGCATAGCTGCCTTGAGCACAGAGAAGATTAAGCAGCTGTCTACCCTGCCTGGTCTCTCACAAGACCCTTCTGCTGTAGGATTGCTGAGGATTGAAGAACAGCAAGTGCCAATTGCGACTACAACTGTGCACCGGCGTCAATAGCGCACCAACCGAGACTCCCTGATTCCTCTCCATGAGTTATTTCACCATCTGGAGAGCCAAGGAGTGATCAGCAAGACTCATTCACCTTTTAACAGTCCTATATGGCCAGTGCGAAAGTCCAATGGCGAGTGGAGGCTAACGGTGGACTATCGGGGCCTGAATGAAGTCACACCACCACTAAGTGCAGCAGTGCCAGACATGCTAGAACTCCAGTACGAACTAGAGGCAAAGGCAGCCAAGTGGAATGCTACTATCGATACTGCTAATGCATTTTTCTCTATCCGTCTAGCAGCAGCATGCAGGCCACAATTTGCTTTCACTTGGAGAGGCATTCAGTACACTTGGAATCGACTGCCCAAGGGGTGGAAACACAGCCCTGCCATCTGCCATGGACTGATCCAGACGACACTGGAACAGGGGAACGCTCCTGAACACCTGCAGTATATCGATGATATCATCGTATGGGGTAACACAGCAGAAGAAGTTTTTGGGAAAGGGAAGAAAATAATTCCAATTCTCCTGAAAGCTGGATTTGCCATTAAACAGAATAAGGTCAAGGGACCTGCACAGGAAATCCAGTTCTTGGGGGTAAAATGGCAGGACGGACGTCACCACATTCCGATGGATGTGATCAACAAAATAACAGTTCTGTCTCCACCAACCAGCAAAAACGAAACAGAAGCGTTCCTAGGTCTTGTGGGATTTTGGAGAATGCATGTGCCAGGCTATAGTCAGCTTGTGAGTCCTCTATATTGAGTGACTCGAAAGAGGAACTGACCATTGAGGCCATCACACAGGTTACCCATCAGTGTGAGACCTGTGCTGCAATCAAACGAGCCATGAGGGGAAAGTCTCCCTGGAATAGGGGGAGATGGCTTGGATTTCGATCTGGTGAGCTATAGCAGATTGACTACATCGGACCACTTCCACAAACCCGCCAAGGCAAACGGTACATACTCACCATGGAAGAAGCAACTACTGGGTGGCTGGAAACATACCCTGTAAACCATGCCACGGCCCGAAACACTATCTTGGGCCTGGAAAGACAAGTGCTGTGGGATTGCACTCTGTCTTTGCCCAAGGTCCAGGGTATACCTGGTGGATGATGCAGAAAGATGGGGATATCAAGTGTGTGCCTCAAGGAGATTTAACACTGGGAGAAAATTAATCTGTCATCCAAGTTATGTGTTGTAAGAGGACACTGCAGAACCAATGAAAGGTCAACTTTGCAAGGAACCAGGCAAGTGCAACAGTGATGTGAGCTAAGCTGGTGCTGGTGTCAAGAAAACCAACTTCGCCTGCCCTGAGTGACCACTTTGACAGATGATGGTGAAACCATCAACAGTTTTTTATGAGCATTTTGGGAAAATACCTATAGAATAAAGAGAAGTACAGACATAAAAATGCTTCAATGGACAGAAAACTATGGTGATGAGACCATCTATATACTAAACTGTACCTGATTGTGACACAAAAGTTATGGAATAAGGGGTGGAAGTTGTGTTGCGTCTGTCTGAGCTGGAGTCACCGTTTCCCTGCAGCAGCCCGAACAGTGCTGTACTCTGCACTCGTAGCTGGAACAACACTGAAATCACTCCAGTGTTGTGCCTATTGCTGCATAGTGCTGGCACAGCATCAGGACTCTTTCCAAGTCCCTAAGAGCCAGGCAGGAGTGCCGGCTGTCCCGTGTTCCGGGGGTCCGAACTCGGGCTGCGTGACGCACGACCATCCCGCGGCTCTGGGCGCCGTTCTTGGGCGACGAATGTGCCAAGCGCACCGGGTTCCCGGTCCGACCTCGGGCGGCGCGGGGCTGGCTGATCCTATAATCTGGGCTCCGGTCTTTGCGATGCGTGTGCCAGACGCACCGGAGACCGTGTGTGACTTCGTGCGGTTCGGGGACGGCGATCTCGAGGCCCGTGTGTCCGGCCTCCGGCGGCGCGGGTGCCGGCTGTCCCGTGGGTCCGAAGTCGGGCGACGTGGGTGCCTGCCGAGCCGTGAAGCGGGAGGCTGCTGCCCACCGGCTCGGGCTCTGGCCGTCCCGGAATCCAGCAGGTTCGGTCTCTTGCGGAGCTGCGGCAGGCCGTCCTGCCCTCCCGGGTAGCTCCTGCCGGAGGCGCGGCATGCGACCGTCCCGAGGTCCTAGGCTGCGGTCCTGGGCGACGCGTGTGCTAGCCGCAGCGGGGTCCGGGTCCGACTTTGGCTTTGTCAGGGACGGCGGTCCCGGGCTCCAGGTGTCCGGCCTCGGGCGGCGCGGCCGGCTGTCCCGTGTCCCGGCGATCAGAACTCGGGCGGGTTGGGGGCCGACTGTGCCGTGAAGCGGGAGGCTGCTGTCTGCCGGCTCGGGGTCTGGCCGTGCCGGAGACAGGGCGTTCGGTCCCGTGCGAAGCTGCGGCCGGCCGACCCGCGCTCCCCGTTTCTCTATCCCGGGGCGCGGAATCTGACCCTCGCAAGCTCCTGGGCTCCGTTGTCGGGAGACGCTTGTGCTAGTCGCAGCGGTGCGGCCGGCCGTCCCGATTCTCTGGGATCCGGTCTTGGGCGACGCTTGGGAGCCCAGAAGCTCTTGGGAACCCAGCTGCTAGGGACAGCCGGCCCCGCGCCGCCCGAGGCGGGACACCTGGACACCGCGACCGCCGGCCCCGAGAAGCCGAGTTCGGCCCCGGAGCCCGCTGAGTCTAGCACAAGACCGGTGCCCAGGGTTTCGGGACGGCCGGCCACCGAACCGCACGGGACCGAAAGCCCGCTCTCTGGGAAGCCGGCGGACGCCAGCCCCCCGCTTCACTGCACGGCCGGCCCCCACGCCCCCTGAAGTCGGATCCCCGGGACACGACATAGCCGGCCCCCGCTAGCCGACGGCCCCGGAATCGCCGTCCCCGAACCGTCCGATGTCGGACCCGGCACCCGGTGCTGCTTGCAAACGCGTCGCACAAGACCGGAGCACAGGGGCTCGGAAGAGCCAGCTCCCGCCCTGCCGGAGGCCGGACTCCCGGGCTATGTCCACATGTCTCTTCAATACTTTTAAGGATCGGGTCTCTTACCACTTCCCCGGGCAGCCTGTTCTAATAGCAAAGCACCCCTTCCATGAAGAAATGCTTATTCAGTATCGAGCTAGCCAGTGCTGGTAAACAGAGGTGTTTCTCCCTAGGGGTAGGGCTTGGCATTTCCCTCTCCTGAACTTCAAAAGGTTCCTGCCTGCCCCTATCTGCAGCCTGTCAAGGTTCCTCTGAATGCGCAGCCCCCCCATACAAGCGCCTTTTCCACAGAAACCACCGACCACCCGCCGCCTCGCCCCCTCCCAATTCGGCCTGCCCCAGGGCGCCACCGACCACCAACCTCCTTGCAGCACCACGCCTCAGCATCCCGAGCTATCCCGACAGCTTCCACCCATCGGGAGGTCCCACTTGTAATAAATGACTGGGTCCCAAATAGGATTGCAATTGAAATTTACAATTTATTAAATGAATAGAGGTAAGCAAGCAGCGCTGGGTGCGCCAGGAGTCTCTGCTCCACCAAGACTCACACAAGTTACATCAGGCGGCTGGTTTTTATGCTGCTAGGCTAATACATATTCATTACTACTTCTACAAAAGGCAGGGTTATTCTAATTAGTTCCCAGAATCCAAACCCTCCCACTGGTGCAGGCGTTATCAGTCTCCGGTGGTCCCTCTGGGGGCCGCTCGTACTGAAGGCTCGTAGTCTTCCTCCCAGGCTTTGTCCTTTGGTCGTTCTTCAGCTTCTCCCCTCCCCTTATTTAGTAGTTGCTGGGCCAGATGTCAGAAAGCTGTGTCTCGTGCAATAGTCCGCACAGGCACTGCATAGCAAACACACCAAGTAACATTGACTTCAGTTACTCGCAACAGTTACTCACCTGATAAAGAACTGCATGCAATAAAGGCACCAAGTACTACATTATTCTAACAGATCCTACTAGCTGTTACCTCAAAAAGATGTGCGTACCCCTCGCTACTTGGAAACGCATCAGTCCATAAACTCTCATCCACCTGAAGAAGCCTGCAACTGACCGAAGGAAAAACAAACACCCCAAAGAGCAGCCCAAGCAGAAGGAGCTCTCTGAGGGGATGCCTGGGACTCACATACCATTTGGCCCCGACTAGCACCCAAATCCAATCACCTGGGAAGGGAAGGGGCAAAGCACAAGGAAGTAGGAAGAGAGCAGCAGCAGCAGCTGTGGTGTTTGTTTATTTTTTTTTTTTGTGTGTGTGTGTGTGTGATTTTTCTTTTTATTTTTTAATCAGTTTTAGCTCAAAAGCATGCATAGTGCAGACAAGAGAACTAGGGTGTTTCTAGAAGTAAAAATCCCCATGCTTTTGCTGCAGCTTTCAATATTAAAAGACATTATGACCAAGCAAGTAATTGGAACTCTTCCAACTGGAATTAGCTCAAACTTTTATTTACGTATAAAGAAAAAACTAGGAGTAGAACATCTGCTCCATCTTTTCCTCTTTCACCTTGCCATAGGCAGCTCTGGCTGTGACGTCCCAGATTGCATACTGCGTTTCAGCTTTAACAAATGAAAACCTTTACCCTAACCCTTACCCTTATCCTAACCATTAGCTTACCCTTATTCTTACCCCAAACCTAACCCTAATCCTTACCCTTACCCTAGTCCTTACCCTAAACCTAACCCTTTCCCTAAACCTTATCCTCACCCTAAGCCTTACCCTTAGCCTTACCCTAACACTTACCTTTGCCCTAACCCTTACCCTAATCTGAACCCGAACCCTAACCCTAATACCCTCACCCTAACCCTTACCCTAAGCCTAACCACAGTCCCAACCCCTAACCCCTAACCCTTACCCTAACCCTCTAAACCTACCCCTAACCTATCCCTAACCATAACCCTCTAAGCCGAACCCTAAACCACTAACCCTAACAATAACCCCCAACCCCAACCCTCACCCGAAACCCTAACTCTAGCCCCAGCCCTAGCCCCTAACCCTAGTTCCCGAGAACTACATCTCCCGGTATGCTCTGGGCATTCAACATGGCCTCCCGGAAGTCCCAAATCCGAAAACTACATTTCCCGGCATACTGTGGGTACGCAACATGGCCTCCCGGAAGTCCGGAGTCCCGAGAACTACATCTCCCGGCATGCTCTGGGCACACAACATGGCCTCCCAGTGCCGGAAAACTACACCTACCAGCATTCCCCGCACAGCCAGCATGGCCAATCACAGGCCGAGTGCTCGAGAACTGCATTTACCAGCACTCACTGGAACCCTCACCGCCCTTACAAAAAAAGCCTCAAGCCCTAACATCCAAAAAAACCTCGAAACCCCTACAGACCTAACCCAAACTATTTACCACACTAAACCCCTGAAGACCTATGCCTAAAACCCCCAACCCAAAATCTTAGGATGCTCAAAACCCAAACCCAACCCAAAACGTTAGGAATGCTCAAAGCCCTAGCCCAAAAACTTAGGGTGCTCCAAACCCTAACCCCAAAACATTAAGACGCAAAAAACCCTAACCCAAAAACTTAGGGTAATACACCATAAATGTTTGCTCATTGTCTTTTGTATTATAAAAACAAGGAGTTCTGTTTGAGGAGCGGGAGTTGCGAAAGCTCCCTGCTGAAGTAAGGAGCTGCATAATGCTTGCCTAGACACTATGAAAATTCTTTTGCTTAATTTTCTTAAAACCGTTGGATTTCGTTGGGTTTTCCGTGGTCATCATGGTGGAAAAGTGTAAATTGTGGGTTTTGGAGAACATCAGGTAGGTTTATGAGGACTTTTGGGGCAGATTCAAGGTTTTTAGGGTTTTCTTCTGTTTTTTTCTAGTGATCCAGTTGTTTTTCGGCATGTTTTTGACGTGTTTTGGGTTCTCCGTTGGGTTTCATTGGGTTTTCCGTGGTCATCATGGTGGAAAAGTGTAAATTGTGGGTTTTGGAGAATATCAGGTGTTTTTAAGTTTTTTTGGGTGGTGTATCTATGGTTTTGGGGGAATTCTTCTGTTTTTTTTAGCGTTTTCTTCTGTTTTTGGGGTGGTCCCGTTCTTTTTTGGGGTGTTTTGGACGTGTTTTGGGTTCTCCGTTGGGTTTCGTTGGGTTTTCCATAGTCATCATGGTGGAAAAGGGTAAATTTGTGGGTTTTGGAGAACATCAGGTAGGTTTAGGCTGGTTTTGGGATTGGATCTGTGCTTTTTGGGGATTTTCTTCCAGTTTATGGGTGATCCCTTTCTTTTTTGGGGTGTTTTTGACATGTTTTGGGGTCTCTGTTGGGTTTTGTGGGTTCTTGTTTTTCATCATGTTGGAAAAGTTTAACTTGCGTGTTTTGGAGAACATCAGGTAGGTTTAGTGTCGTTTTGGGGTGGATCTATTTTTTTGGGGTTTTCTTTCGTTTTGGGGGGTTATCCCATTCTTTTTTGGGGTGTTTCTGACTTGTTTTGGAGTCTCCGTTGGGTTTTAGTTGGATTCTCGTTGGTCCTTAAGGGAAATGGGAGTGGATTGTGGGTTTTGAAGAAGATCAGGTGAGTTTAGGGTGGTTTTGAGGGGAAATTCATAGTTTTTGGTGTTTTTTCTTCTGATTCAGTTATTTTTTGGGGTGTTTTTGATGTGTTTTGGGGTCTCCGTTGGTTTTTGTTGGGTTCTTGTTGTTCATCATGGTGAAAACGGGTAAATTGTGGGTATTGGAGAACATCAGGTAGGTTTAGGGGGACTTTTGGGGTGGATCAACGGCTTTTAGGGTTTTCTTCCAGTTTTGGGGGTGATCCCGCTTTTTTTTGTGGTGTTTCTGACGTGTTTTGGGGTTTCCGTTGCGTTTTCGTTGAGTTCCTAATTGGTTTTATGGTGTTTGGGATGTGACTATGGGATTTGGAGAACATCAGGTAGGTTTAGGGTGGTTTTGGGATTGGATCCGTGCTTTTTGGGGATTTTCTTCCAATTTTGGGGGTGATCTCGTTCTTTTTAGGGGTGTTTAGGACGTGTTTTGGGGTCTCCATTGGGTTTCGTTGGGTTTTCCATGGTCATCATGGTGGAAAAATTTAAATTGCGGGTTTTGGAGAACATCAGGTAGGTATAGGGTGATTTTTGGGGTGGATCTATGGTTTTGGGGGATTTTCTTCCAGTTTTGGGTGTGATCCCGTTCTTATTTGGGGTGTTTTTGACGTTTTTGTTGTCTTTGTTGGGTTTTAGTTGGGTTCTTGTTGGTCATCATGGTGGAAAAGCTAAATTGTGGGTTTCGGAGAACATCAGGTAGGTTTAGGGTGGTTTTGGGGTGGATCTATTGTTTTTGGGGGTTTCTTTCGTTTTTAGGGGTTGTCCCATTCTTGTTTGGGGTGTTTTTGACTTGTTTTGCGTCCTCCGTTGGGTTTTGTTGGGTTCTCATTGGTCGTTAAGGTAAATGGGAGCCGATTGTGGGTTTTGGAGAAGATCAGATGGGTTTAGTGTGGTTTTGGGGGGAAATTCATAGTTTTTGTTTTTTTTTTTTTCTTCTGATCCAGTTCTTTTTTGGGGTGTTTTTGACGTGTTTTGGGGTTTCCGTTGCTTTTCGTTTAGTTTCTAATGGGTTTTATGATGTTTGGGATGTGACTATGGGATTTGGAGAACATCAGGTAGGTTTAGGGTGGTTTTGGGATTGGATCCGTGCTTTTTGGGGATTTTCTTCCAATTTTGGGTGTCATCCCATTCTTTTTAGGTGTGTTTTTGAAGTGTTTTTGGGTCTCCGTTGGGTTTCGTTGGGTTTTCCATGGTCATCATGGTGGTAAAATTTAAATTGTGGGTTTTGGAGAACATCAGGTAGGTTTAGGGTGGTTTTGGGGTGGATCTATGGTTTTGGGAGTTTTCTTTCTTTTTTAGGGGTTATCCCGTTCTTGTTTGGGGTGTTTTTTACGTTTTTTGGGGTCTCTTTTGGGTTTCATTAGGTTTTCCATGGTCATCATAGTGGAAAAGGGTAAATTGTGGATTTTGGAGAACATCAGGCAGGTTTAGGGGGACTATTGTGGTGGATCTATTGTTTTGGGGTATTTTCTTCCAGTTTTGGGGGTGATCCCGTTCTTTATTGGGGTGTTTTTGACGTGTTTTGGGGTCTCCTTTGGGTTTTAGTTGTTTTCTTGTTGGTCATCATGTTGGAAGAGTGTAAATTGTGGGTTTTGGAGAACATCAGGTAGCTTGAGTATGGTTTTGGGGTGGATCTGTTGTTTTAGGGGTTTTTCTTCCAGTTTTGGGTGTAATCCCGTTCTCGTTTGGGGTGTTTTTGACGTGTTTTGGGGTCTCCGTTGGGTTTTGTTGGGTTTTCCGTGGTCATCATGGTGGAAAATTGTATATTGTGGTTTTGGGAGAACATCATGTAGGTTTAGGGTGGTTTGGGGCTGGATCTATGGCATTTGGGGTTTTCTTCTCTTTTTTTGGGTGTGATCCTGTTGTTTTTTGGGGTGTTTTTGACGTGTTTTGTGTCTCCATTGGGTTTTGTTGTGTTCTCGTTGGGCGTTAAGGTAAATGGGAGCCGATTGTGGGTTTTGGAGAAGATCAGGTGAGTTTAGGGTGGTTTTGGGGTTGGATCCGTGCATTTGGGGATTTTCTTCCAGTTTTGGGCGTGATCACGTTCTTGTTTGCGGTGATTTTGACATGTTTTTTGGGTCACCATTGGGTTTTGTTGGGTTTTCCGTGGTCATCGTGGTGGAAATGTATAAGTTGTGGGTTTTGGAGAACATCAGGTAGGTTTGGGGGCCTTTTGGTGTGGATTCTTGGTATTTGGGGTTTTCTTCTGTTTTTTAGGGTGATCCTGTTCATTTCTGGGCTGTTTTTTAAGTTTTTTGTCGTCTCCGTTGGGTTTCATTGGGTTCTCGTTGTTCGTTAAGGTAAATGGGAGTGGATTGTGGGTTTTGGAGAAGATCAGGTGAGTTTAGTGTGGTTTTGGGGGGAAATTCATGTTTGTTTGTTTGTTTTTTTCTTCTCGTCTAGTTCTTTTTTGGGGTGTTTTTGATGTGTTTTGGGGTCTCCGTTGGGTTTTGTTGGGTTTCCATTGGGTTTTCTGGTGGTTGGGAGTGGATTGTACATTTAGGAGAACATCAGGTAGGTTTAATGGTGGTTTTGGGGTTATATCACGTATTTACTTCTGATCCGGTTCACTTTTGGGGTGTTTTAGACGTGTTTTGGGGTCTCTGTTGGGTTTCGTTGGGTTTTCCTTGGTCATCATGGTGAAAAAGTGTAAATTGTGGCTTTTGGAGAACATCTGGTAGGTTTAGGGTGGTTTTGGTATGGATCTCTTCTTTTGGGAGTTTTCTTCGGTTTTTGGGGGTGATCACGTTCTTGTTTGGGGTGTTTTTGACGTGTTTTGGGGTCTCCGTTTGGTTTACTTGGGTTTTCTGTGGTCATCATGGTGGAAAAGTGTAAATTGTGGGTTTTGGAGAACATCAGGTAGGTTTAGGGGGACTTTTGGGGCAGGGTCATAGATTTTGGTGTTCTCTTCTGTTTTTTTTTGGGTGGTCCCGTGCTTTTTTGGGAAGTTTTTGAGGTGTTTGGGGGTGTCTTTTGGGTTTTGTTGGGTTTTGAGTGGTCATCATGATGGAAAACGGTAAATTGTGGGTTTTGGAGAACATCAAGTAGGTTTACGGTGGTTTTGGGTTGGATCTATGGTATTTGGGATTTTCTTCTGTTTTTTTTGGGGGGTGATCCTTTTCTTTTTTGACGTGGTTTGGGGTCTCCGTTGGGTTTCGTTCGGTTCTCGTTGGTCGTTAAGGTAAATGGGAGTGCATTGTGGGTTTTGGAGAAGTTCAGGTGAGTTTAGGGTGGTTTTGGGATTGGATCCGTGCTTTTTGGGAATATTCTTCCAGTTTTGGGCATGATCCCGTTCTTTTTTGGAGTGTTTTTGATGTTTTTTGGGGTCTCCGTTGGGTTTCGTTGGGTTTTCCTTGGTCATCGTGGTGGAAAAGAGTAAATTGTGGGTTTTGGAGAACATCAGGTATGTTTAGCATGGTTTTGGGGTGGATCTATGGTATTTGGGGTTTTCTTCTGTTTTCTTGGTGTGATCCTGTTCTTGTTTGGGGTGTTTTTGACGTGTTTTGTGTTCTCCGTTGGGTTTCATTGGGTTCTCATTGGTCGTTAAGGTAAATGGGAGTGGATTGTGGGTTTTGGAGAAGATCAGGTGAGTTTAGGGTGGTTTTGGGGGTAAATTCATTGTTTTGGGTTTTTTTCTTCTGAGCCGGTATTTTTGGCGGTGTTATTGACGTGTTTTGGGGTCTCCGTTGGGTTTTGTTGGGTTCTTGTTGGTCATTTTATTAAATAGGATTGGATTTTTGGTTTTGGACAACATCAGGTAGGTTTAAGGTTTTTTGGGGGGATAAATCATGGCATTTTTGCGTTTTTTAGGGTCTGGATAGATTTTTGTGTTGTTTTGAAGTGTTTTGGAAATTTAATTAGGTTTCGTTGGGTTCTTATTGGTCATCATGGTGAATGGGAGTGAAATGTGGGATTTGGAGAAGATCAGGTGAGTTTAGGGTGGTTTTGGGGGGAAATTCATGTTTTTGTTTTTGGTTTTGTTTTTGTTTTTCACGTCCAGTTCTTTTCTGGGGTGTTTTTGAAAGGTTTTGGGGTCTCCGTTGGGTTTCGTTGGGTTTTCCGTGGTCATCACGGTGGAAAAGTGTAAATTGTGGGTTTTGGAGTACATCAGGTAGGTTTAGGTTGGTTTGGGGGTGAATCTATGGTATTTGGCTTTTTCTTCTGTTTTTTGGGATGATCTTGTTCTTGTTTGTTTTTTTTTTGACATATTCTGGGGTCTCCGTTGGGTTTCCTTGGGGTCTCGTTGGTCGTTAAGTTAAATGGGATAGGATTGTGGGCTTTGGAGAAGATCTATTGAGTTTAGAGTGGTTTTGGGATTGGATCTGAGCTTTTTGGGAATTTTCTTTTAGTTTTGGGGGTGATCCCGTTCTTATTTGGGGTGTTTTTAACGTGTTTTTGGGTCTCCGTTGGGTTTCATTGGGCTTTCCGTTGTGATCGTGGTGGAAAAGTGTAAATTGTGTGTTTTGGAGAAGATCAGGTAGGTTTAGGGTTGTTTTGGGGTGCATCAATGGTTTTGGGGGATTTTCTTCCAGTTTTTTTGTTGATCCCATTCTTGTTTGGGGTGTTTTTGATGTTTTTTTGGGTCTCCGTTGGGTTTCGTTTGGTTTTCCGAGGTCATCATGGAGGAAAAATGTAAATTGTGGGTTTCGGAGAACATCATGTAGGTTTTGTCGTGGTTTTGTTGTGGATCTATGGTATTAGGGATTATCCTCTGGTTTTTGGGGTGTTCCCGTTCTTGTTTGGGATATTTTTGATGTGTTTTGGGGTCTCCGTTGCATTTCATTGGGTTCTCGTTGGTCGTTAAGGTAAATGGGAGTGGATTGTGGGTTTTGGAGAAGATCAGGTGAGTTTAGTGTGGTTTTGGGGGGAAATTCATGTTTGTTTGTTTGTTTTTTTCTTCTCGTCTAGTTCTTTTTTGGGGTGTTTTTGATGTGTTTTGGGGTCTCCGTTGGGTTTTGTTGGGTTTCCATTGGGTTTTCTGGTGGTTGGGAGTGGATTGTACATTTAGGAGAACATCCTAACAGGTTTAAGTTTTTTTGGGGGCGTTAAATCACGTTTTTTCTTCTGATTCTGTTCACTTTTGAGGGGTTTTTGATGTGTTTTGGGGTCTCCGTTGGGTTTCGTTGGGTTTTCCGTGGTCATCACGGTGGAAAAGTGTAAATTGTGGGTTTTCTGAGAACATCAGGTAGGTTTAGGGTGGTATTGGGGTGGATCTATGGTATTTGGGATTTTCTTCTATTTTTTTGGTGTGATCCTGTTCTTTTTTGTGTTATGTTTGACGTGTTTTGCGGTCTCCGTTGGGTTTCGTTGGGTTCTTGTTGGTCGTTAAGGTAAATGGGAGTGGATTTTAGGTTTTGGAGAAGATCAGGTGAGTTTAGGGTGGTGTTGGGGGGAAATTCATAGTATTTGGGTTTTTTCTTCTTATCCAGTTCTTTTTTGGGGTATTTTTGACATGTTTTGGGGTCTCCGTTGGGTTTTGTTGGGTTTTCCGTGGTCATCATGTTGGAAAAGTGTAAATTGTGGGTTTTGGAGAACATCACGTAGGTTTAGGGGGACTTTTAGGGCAGATTCATGGTTTTTGCGGTTTTCTTCTGTATTTTTGGGGTGGTCCCGTACATTTTTGGGAAGTTTTTGAGGTGTTTGGGGGTCTCTTTGGGTTTTGTTGGGTTCTCGTTGGTCATGATGGTGGAAAAAGGTAAATGGTGGTGTTTGGAGAACATCAGGTGAGTTTAAGGTTTTTTGGGGAGTGAATCTATGGTTTGGGGGGATTTCTTCTGTTTTTTAGGGTTTCCTTCTCTTCTTGGGGTGGTACTGTTCTTTTTTGGGGTGTTTTTGACGTGTTTTTGGGTCCCTGTTGGGTTTCGTTTGGTTCTCGTTGGTCGTTAAGGTAAATGGGTGCGGATTGTGGGTTTTGGAGTTGATTAGGTTAGTTAAGGGTGGTTTTGTTATTGGATTCGTGCTTTTTCGGGATTTTCTTCCAGTTTTCTGGGTTATCCCGCTCTTGATTGGGGTGTTTTTGACATGTTTTGGGGTCTCCGTTGGGTTTTGTAGCATTTTCCGTGGTCATCGTGGTGGAAAAGTGTAAACGGTGGGTTTTGGAGAACATCAGCTAGGTTTAGGGTGGTTTTGGGGTGGATCTATTGTTTTGGAGATTTTCTTTCGTTTTTGGGGGTGATCCTGTTTTTTGGGGGGTATTTTTGACGTGTTTTGGGGTCTACGTTGTGTTTCGTTGGGTTTTGCGTGGTCATCAGGTTGGAAAAGGTAAATTGTGGGTTTTGGAGAAGATCAGGTAGGTTTAGGGTGGTTTTGGGGTGGATCTATGGTATTTGGGCTTTTCTTCTGTTTTTTTGGGATGATCCTGTTCCTGTTTGGGGTGTTTTTTTACGTGTTTTGGGATCTCTGTTTTGTTTCGTTGGGTTTTCCGTGGTCATCATGGTGGAAAAGAGTATATTGTGGGTTTTGGAGAACATCAGGTAGGTTTAGGGTTTCTTTGGGATTGGATCCGTGCTTTTTGGGGATTTTCTTCCAGTTTTGGGGGTGATCCCGTTCTTGTTTGGGGTGTTTTTGTCGTTTTTTGGGGTCTCCGTTGGGTTTCGTTAGGTTCTTGTTGGTCGTCAAGGTAAATGGGAGTGGATTGTGGGTTTTGGAGAAGATCAGGTTAGTTTACGGAGGTCTGGGGGGGAAATTCATAGTTTTTGGTGCTTTTTCTTCTGATCCCGTTCTTTTTTGGGGTGTTTTAGACGTGTTTTGGGGTCTCCGTTGGGTTTCGTTGGGTTTTCCGTGGTCATCATGGTGGAAAAGGGTAAATTGTGGGTTTTGGAGAACATCAGGTAGGTTTAGGGTGGTTTTGAGGTGGATCTATAGTTTTGAGGGGTTTTCTTCCAGTTTTGGGGGTGATCCCGTTCTTGTTTGGGGTGTTTTTGACGTGTTTTGGGGTCTCCGTTGGGTTTCGTTGGCTTCTCGTTGGTCGTTAATTTAAATGGGTGTGGATTGTGGGTTTTGGAGAAGATCAGGTGAGTTTAGTGTGGTTTGGGGGGGAGAATCATAGTTTTTGGTGTTTTTTCTTCTGATCCCGTTCTTGTTTGGTGTGTTTTAGACGTGTTTTGCTGTCTCGGTTGCGTTTCGTTGGGTGTTCCGTGGTCATCATGGTGGAAAAGGGTAAATTGTGGGTTTTGGAGAACATCAGGTAGGTTTAGGGTGGTTTTGAGGTGGATGTATGGTTTTGAGGGGTTTTCTTCCAGTTTTTGGGTGATCCCATTCGTGTTTGCAGTGGTTTTGATGTGTTTTGGGGTCTCCTTTGGGTTTCGTTTGGTTTTCCGTGGTCATCATAGTGGAAAAGGGTAAGTTGCGGGTTTTGGAGAACATCAGGTAGGTTTGGGGGGACTTTGGGGGTGGATTCTTGGTATTTGGGGTTTTCTTCTCTTTTTTTGGGGGTGATCCCTTTCTTTTTTGGGGTGTTTTTGACGTGTTTTGCTGTCTTTGTTGGGTTTCATTGGGTTCTCGTTTGACGTTAAGGTAAATGGGAGCGGATTGCGGGTTTTGGAGAAGATCAGGTGAGTTTAGTGTGGTTTGGGGGGAAAATTCATAGTTTTTGGTGTTTTTTCTTCTGATCCCGTTCTTTTTTGGGGTGTTTTAGACGTGTTTTTGAAGTCTCCGTTGGGTTTCGTTGTGTTCTCGTTGGTCGTTAATTTAAATGGGTGTGGATTGTGGGTTTTGGAGAAGTTCAGGTAGGTTTGGGGTGGTCTTGGGGTGGATCTATAGTTTTGAGGGGTTTTCTTCCAGTTTTGGGGGTGATCCCGTTTTTGTTTGGTGTGTTTTTGACGAGTTTTGGGGTCTCCGTTGGGTTTTGTTGGGTTTTGCGTGGTCAACATGTTGGAAAAGTGTGAATTGTTGGTTTTAGAGAAGTTCAGGTAGGTTTAGGGTGGTTTTGGGGTGGATCTATGGAATTCGGGCCTTTATTTTGTTTTTTCGGGTGATCCTGTTCTTGTTTGCGGTGTTTTTGACGTGTTTTGGGGTCTCCGTTGGGTATCGCTGGGTTCTCGATTTTCGTTAAGTTAAATGGGAGTGGATGGTGGGTTTTGCAGAAGATCAGGTAAGTTTAGGGTGGTTTGGGGGTTGGATCCGTACTTTTTGGGGATTCTCGTTCGTTTTTTCTTCTGATCCCGTTCTTTTTTGGGGTGTTTTTGACGTGTTTTGGGATCTCCGTTGTTTTTTTTTGGGTTTTCCCTGGTCATCATGGTGGAAAAGTGTAAATTGTGGGTTTTGGAGAACATCAGGTAGGTTTAGGGTGGTTTTGGGGTGGACCTATGGTTTAGGGATTTTTCTTTCGTTTTTGGGTGTGATCCGGTTCTTGTTTGGGGTGTTTTTGACGTTTTTTGGGGTCTCCGTTGGGTTTCGTTGGCTTGTCGTTGGTCGTTAAGTTAAATGGAGTGGATGGTGGGTTTTGCAGAAGATCAGGTGAGTTTAGGGTGGTTTGGGGGTTGGATCCGTGCTTTTTGGGGATTTTCTTCCAGTTTTGGGGGTGATCCCGTTCTTGTTTGGGGTGTTTTTGACATATTTTGTGATCTCCGTTGCGTTTTGTTGGGTTTTCCGTGTTCATCGTGGTGGAAAATGGTAAATTGTGTGTTTTGGAGAAGATCAGGTAGGTTTAGGGTGGTTTTAGGGTGGATCTATGGTTTTGGGGGTTTTCTTTCGTTTTGGGGGGTGATCCTGTTCTTGTTTGCGGTGTTTTTGACGTGTTTTGGGGTCTCTGTTGTGTTTCTTTGGGTTTTCCTTGGTCATCATGTTGGAAAAGTGTCAATTGTGGTTTTTGGAGAAGATCAGGTAGGTTTGGGGTGGTTTTGGGGTGGATCTATAGTTTTGAGGGGTTTTCTTCCAGTTTTGGGGGTGATCTAGTTTTTGTTTGGGGTGTTTTTGACGTGTTTTGGGGTCTCCGTTGGGTTTTGTTGGGTTTTGCGTGGTCAACATGTTGGAAAAGTGTGAATTGTTGGTTTTGGAGAAGTTCAGGTAGGTTTAGGGTGGTTTTGGGGTGGATCTATGGAATTCGGGCCTTTATTCTGTTTTTTCGGGTGATCCTTTTCTTGTTTGCGGTTTTTTTGAAGTGTTTTGGGGTCTCCGTTGGGTTTCGTTGGGTTCTCGATTGTCGTTAAGTTAAATGGGAGTGGATGGTGGGTTTTGCAGAAGATCAGGTAAGTTTAGGGTGGTTTGGGGGTTGGATCCGTACTTTTTGGGGATTTTCGTTCGTTTTTGGTTGTGATCCCGTTCTTTTTTGGGGTGTTTTTGACGTGTTTTGGGATCTCCGTTGTTTTTTTTTAAGTTTTCCGTGGTCATCATGGTGGAAAATATTAAATTGTGGGTTTTGGAGAACATCAGGTAGGTTTAGGGTGGTTTTGGGGTGGACCTATGGTTTAGGGATTTTTCTTTCGATTTTGGGTGTGATCCGGTTCTTGTTTGGGGTGTTTTTGACGTTTTTTGGGGTCTCCGTTGGGTTTCGTTGGCTTCTTGTTGGTCGTTAAGTTAAATGGAGTGGATGGTGGGTTTTGGAGAAGATCAGGTGAGTTTAGGGTGGTTTGGGGGTTGGATCCGTGCTTTTTGGGGATTTTCTTCCAGTTTTGGGGGTGATCCCGTTCTTGTTTGGGGAGTTTTTGTCGTTTTTTGGGGTCTCCTTTGGGTTTCGTTTGGTTTTCCGTGGTCATCCTAGTGGAAAAGAGTAAGTTGTGGGTTTTGGAGAACATCAGGTAGGTTTAGGGTGCTTTTCGGGAGGATATGTGGTATTTGGCATTTTGTTCTATTTTTTGGGTTAATTCTGTTCTTTTTTGGGTGTTTTTGGCGTGTTTTGCGGTCTCTGTTGGGTTTCGTTAGGTTCTCGTTGGTCGTCAAGGTAAATGGGAGTGGATTGTGGGTTTTGGAGAAGATCAGGTTAGTTTACGGCGGTTTGGGGGGGAAATTCATAGTTTTTGGTGTTTTTTCTTCTGATCCCGTTCTTTTTTGGGGTGTTTTAGACGTGTTTTGGGGTCTCCGTTGGGTTTCGTTTGGTTTTCCCTGGTCATCATGGTGGAAAAGGGTAAATTGTGGGTTTTGGAGAACATCAGGTAGGTTTAGGGTGGTTTTGAGTTGGATCTAAGATTTTGAGGGGTTTTCTTTCAGTTTTTGGGTGATCCCATTCGTGTTTGCAGTGGTTTTGACGTTTTTGGGGTCTCCGTTGGGTTTTGTTGGGTTTTCCGTGGTCATCATGGTGGAAAAGGGTAAATTGTGGGTTTTGGAGAACATCAGGTAGGTTTAGGGTGGTTTTGAGGTGCATCTATAGTTTTGAGGGGTTTTCTTCCAGATTTGGGTGTGATCTTATTCTTGTTTGGGGTTTTTTTGACGTGTTTTGGGGTCTCCGTTGGGTTTCGTTGGCTTCTCGTTGATCGTTAATTTAAATGGGTGTGGATTGTGGGTTTTGGAGAAGATCAGGTGAGTTTAGAGTTGTTTGGGGGTTGGATCCGTGCTTTTTGGGGATTTTCTTCCAGTTTTGGGGGTGATCCCGTTTTTGTTTGGGGTGTTTTTGACGTGTTTTGGGGTCTCCGTTGGGTTTCGTTTGGTTTTCCATGGTCATCATGGTGGAAAAGTGTAAATTGTGGGTTTTCGAGAAGATCAGGTAGGTTTAGGGTGGTTTTGGGGTGGATCTATGGCTTTGTGGGTTTTCTTTCGTTTTTGGGTGTGATCCTGTTCTTGTTTGCGGTTTTTTTGACGTGTTTTGGGGTCTCCGTTGGATTTCCTTGGCTTCTCGTTGGTCGTTAATTTAAATGGGTGTGGATTGTGGGTTTTGGAGAAGATCAGGTGAGTTTAGTGTGGTTTTGGGGGGAAATTCATAGTTTTTGGTTTTTTTTCTTCTGATCCCGTTCTTTTTTGGGGTGTTTTTGACGTGTTTTTCTGTCTCCGTTGCGTTTCGTTGGGTGTTCCGTGGTCATCATGGTGGAAAAGTGTAAATTGTGGGTTTTGCAGAACATCAGGTAGGATTAGGGTGGTTTTGAGGTGGATCTATGGTTTTGAGGGGTTTTCTTCCAGTTTTTGGGTGATCCCATTTGTGTTTGCGGTGGTTTTGACGTGTTTTGGGGTCTCCGTTGTGTTTCGTTTGGTTTTCCGTGGTCATCATGGTGGAAAAGTGTAAGTTGCGGGTTTTGGAGAACATCAGGTAGGTTTGGGGGGACTTTGGGGGTAGATTCTTGGTATTTGGGGTTTTCTTCTCCTTTTTTTGGGGTGATCCCTTTCTTTTTTGGGGTGTTTTTGACGTGTTTTGCTGTCTTTGTTGGGTTTCATTGGGTTCTCGTTTGACTTTAAGGTAAATGGGAGCTGATTGCGGGTTTTGGAGAGGATCAGGTGAGTTTAGTGTGGTTTTGGGGGGAAATTCATAGTTTTTGGTGTTTTTTCTTCTGATCCCGTTCTTTTTTGGGGTGTTTTAGACGTGTTTTTGGGGTCTCTGTTGGGTTTCGTTGTGTTCTCGTTGGTCGTTAAGTTAAATGGGAGTGGATAGTGGGTTTTGCAGAAGATCAGGTGAGTTTAGGGTGGTTTGGGGGTTGGATCCGTGCTTTTTGGGGATTTTCTTCCAGTTTTGGGGGTCATCCCATTCTTGTTTGGGGTGTTTTTGTCGTTTTTTGGGGTCTCCGTTGGGTTTCGTTGGGTTTTCCATGGTCATCATGGTGGAAAAGTGTAAATTGTGGGTTTTGGAGAAGGTCAGGTAGGTTTAGGGTGGTTTTGGGGTGGATCTATGTTTTTGGGGGATTTTCTTCCAGTTTTGGGGGTGATTCCGTTCTTGTTTGGGGTGTTTTTGACGTGTTTTGTGGTCTCCTTTGGGTTTCGTTTGGTTTTCCGTGGTCATCCTAGTGGAAAAGAGTAAGTTGTGGGTTTTGGAGAACATCAGGTAGGTTTAGGGTGCTTTTCGGGAGGATATGTGGTATTTGGCGTTTTGTTCTATTTTTTGGGTTAATTCTGCTCTTTTTTGGGTGTTTTTGGCGTGTTTTGCGGTCTCTGTTGGGTTTCGTTAGGTTCTCGTTGGTCGTCAAGGTAAATGGGAGTGGATTGTGGGTTTTGGAGAAGATCAGGTTAGTTTACGGCGGTTTGGGGGGGAAATTCATAGTTTTTGGTGTTTTTTCTTCTGATCCCGTTCTTTTTTGGGGTGTTTTAGACGTGTTTTTGGGGTCTCCGTTGGGTTTCGTTTGGTTTTCCGTGGTCATCATGGTGGAAAAGGGTAAATTGTGGGTTTTGGAGAACATCAGGTAGGTTTAGGGTGGTTTTGAGGTGCATCTATAGTTTTGAGGGGTTTACTTCCAGATTTGGGTGTGATCTCCTTCTTGTTTGGTTTTTTTTTGACGTGTTTTCGGGTCTCCGTTGGGTTTCGTTGGCTTCTCGTTGATCGTTAATTTAAATGGGTGTGGATTGTGGGTTTTGGAGAAGATCAGGTGAGTTTAGAGTTGTTTGGGGTTGGATCCGTGCTTTTTGGGGATTTTCTTCCAGTTTTGGGGGTGATCTCGTTCTTGTTTGGGTTTTTTTTGACGTGTTTTGGGGTCTCCGTTGGGTTTCCTTGGCTTCTCGTTGATCGTTAATTTAAATGGGTGTGGATTTTGGTTTTTGGAGAAGATCAGGTGAGTTTAGAGTTGTTTGGGGTTGGATCCGTGCTTTTTGGGGATTTTCTTCCAGGTTTGGGTGTGATCCCGTTTTTGTTTGGGGTGTTTTTGACGTGTTTTGGGGTCTCCGTTGGGTTTCGTTTGGTTTTCCATGGTCATCGTGGTGGAAAAGTGTAAATTGTGGGTTTTCGAGAAGATCAGGTAGGTTTAGGGTGGTTTTGGGGTGGATCTATGGCTTTGGGGGTTTTCTTTCATTTTTGGGGGTGATCCGGTTCTTGTTTGTGGTGTTTTTGACGTGTTTTGGGGGCTCTGTTGGGTTTTGTTGGGTTTTCCATGGTCATCATGATCGTAAAGGGTCATTTGTGGGTTTTGGAGAAGATCAGGGTGCTTTAGGGTGGTTTTGGGGTGGATCTATGGAATTTGGGCCTTTATTCTGTTTTTTGGGTTGATCCTGTTCTTGTTTGCGGTGTTTTTGACGTGTTTTGGGGTCTCCGTTGGGTTTCGTTGGGTTTTCCATTGTCATCATGGTGGAAAAATGTAAATTGTGGGTTTTCGAGAAGATCAGGTAGGTTTAGGCTGATTTTGGGGTGGATCTATGGCATTGGGGGTTTTCTTTCGTTTTTGGGTGTGATCCTGTTCTTGTTTGCGGTGTTTTTGACGTGTTTTGGGGTCTCCGTTTGGTTTCGTTGTGTTCTCGTTGGTCGTTAAGTTAAATGGGAGTGGATGGTGGGTTTTGCAGAAGATCAGGTGAGTTTTGAGTGGTTTGGGGGTTGGATCCGTACTTTTTGTGGATTTTCTTCCAGTTTTGGGGGTGATCCCGTTCTTGTTTGGGGTGTTTTTGACGTGTTTTGGGGTCTCCATTGGGTTTTGTTGGGTTTTCCGTGGTCATCATGGTGGAAATGCATAAATGGTGGGTTTTGGAGAACATCAGGTAGGTTTAGGATGGTTTTGGGGTGGATCTATGGTTTTGGGGGATTTTCTTCCAGTTTTTGGGGGATCCCGTTCGTGTTTGCGGTGATTTTGACGTGTTTTGGGGTCTCCGTTGGGTTTCGTTTGGTTTTCCGTGGTCATCATGGTGGAAAAGGGTAAGTTGCGGGTTTTGGAGAACATCAGGTAGGTTTGGGGGCACTTTGGGTGTGGATTCTTGCTATTTGGGGTTTTCTTCTGTTTTTTTGGTGTGATCCCTTTCTTTTTTGGGGTGTTTTTGACGTGTTTTGCGGTCTTTGTTGGGTTTCATTGTGTTCTTGTTTGACGTTAAGGTAAATGGGAGCTGATTGCGGGTTTTGGAGAAGATCAGGTGAGTTTAGTGTGGTTTTGGGGGGCAATTCATAGTTTTTGGTGTTTTTTCTTCTGATCCCGTTCTTGTTTGGGGTGTTTTTGACGTGTTTTGGGGTCTCCATTGGGTTTTGTTGGGTTTTCCTTGGTCATCATGGTGGAAATGCATAAATGGTGGGTTTTGGAGAACATCAGGTAGGTTTAGGGTGGTTTTGAGGTGGATCTATGGTTTTGAGGGGTTTTCTTCCAGTTTTGGGGGTGATCCCGTTCTTGTTTGGTTTTTTTTTTTGACGTGTTTTGGGGTCTCCGTTGGGTTTCGTTGGCTTCTCGTTGGTCGTTAATTTAAATGGGTTTGGATTGTGGGTTTTGGAGAAGATCAGGTGAGTTTAGAGTGGTTTGGGGGTTGGATCCGTGCTTTTTGGAGATTTTCTTCTAGTTTTGGGGGTGATCCCGTTCTTGTTTGGGGTGTTTTTAACATATTTTGGGATCTCCGTTGGGTTTTGTTGGGTTTTCCGTGTTCATCGTGGTGGAAAAGGGTAAATTGTGGGTTTTGGAGAAGATCAGGTCGGTTTAGGGTGGTTTTGGGGTGGATCTATGGTTTTGGGGGTTTTCTTTCGTTTTTGGGGGTGATCCTGTTCCTTTCTGGGGTGTTTTTGACGTGTTTTGGGGGCTCTGTTTTGTTTCGTTTGGTTTTCCTTGGTCATCATGTTGGAAAAGTGTCAATTGTGGGTTTTGGAGAAGATCAGGGTGCTTTAGGGTGGTTTTGGGGTGGATCTATGGAATTTGGGCCTTTATTCTGTTTTTTGGGATGATCCTGTTCTTGTTTAGGGTGTTTTTGACGTGTTTTGGGGTCTTTGTTGGGTTTCGTTGGGTTCTCGTTGGTCGTTAAGTTAAATGGGAGTGGATGGTGGGTTTTGGAGAAGATCAGGTGAGTTTAGGGTGGTTTGGGGGTTGGATCCGTGCTTTTTGGGGATTTTCTTCCAGTTTTGGGGGTGATCCCGTTCTTGTTTGGGGAGTTTTTGTCGTTTTTTGGGGTCTCCGTTGGGTTTCGTTGGGTTTTCCATGGTCATCATGGTGGAAAAGTGTAAATTGTGGGTTTTGGAGAAGATCAGGTAGGTTTAGGGTGGTTTTGGGGTGGATCTATGGTTTTGCGGGATTTTCTTCCAGTTTTGTTGTTGATCCCGTTCTTGTTTGGGTGTTTTTGACGTGTTTTGTGGTCTCCTTTGGGTTTCGTTTGGTTTTCCGTGGTCATCCTAGTGGAAAAGAGTAAGTTGTGGGTTTTGGAGAACATCAGGTAGGTTTAGGGTGCTTTTCGGGAGGATATGTGGAATTTGGCATTTTGTTCTATTTTTTGGGTTAATTCTGCTCTTTTTTGGGTGTTTTTGGCGTGTTTTGCGGTCTCTGTTGGGTTTCGTTAGGTTCTCATTGGTCGTCAAGGTAAATGGGAGTGGATTGTGGGTTTTGGAGAAGATCAGGTTAGTTTACGGCGGTTTGGGGGGGAAATTCATAGTTTTTGGTGTTTTTTCTTCTGATCCCGTTCTTTTTTGGGGTGTTTTAGACGTGTTTTGGGGTCTCCGTTGGGTTTCGTTGGGTTTTCCGTGGTCATCATTGTGGAAATGCATAAATGGTGGGTTTTGGAGAACATCAGGTAGGTTTAGGGTGGTTTTGAGGTGGATCTATGGTTTTGAGGGGTTTTCTTTCAGTTTTTGGGTGATCCCATTTGTGTTTGCGGTGGTTTTGACGTGTTTTGGGGTCTCCGTTGGGTTTCTTTTGGTTTTCCATGGTCATCATGTTGGAAAAGGGTAAGTTGCGGGTTTTGGAGAACATCAGGTAGGTTTGGGGGGACTTTGGGGGTGGATTTTTGGTATTTGGGGTTTTCTTCTCTTTTTTTTGGGGTGATCCCTTTCTTTTTTGGGGTGTTTTTGACGTGTTTTGCGGTCTTTGTTGGGTTTCATTGGGTTCTCGTTTGACGTTAAGGTAAATGGGAGCGGATTGTGGGTTTTGGAGAAGATCAGGTTAGTTTAGTGTGGTTTTGGGGGGCAATGCATAGTTTTTGGTGTTTTTTCTTCTGATCCCGTTCTTTTTTGGGGTGTTTTTGCCTTTTTTTTTGTGGTCTCCGTTGGGTTTCTTTGGGTTTTCCCTGGTCATCATGGTGGAAAATGGTAAATTGTGGGTTTTGGAGAACATCAGGTAGGTTTAGGGTGGTTTTGGGGTGGATCTATGGAATTTGGGGGTTTTCTTTCTTTTTTGGGGGTGATCCTGTTCCTTTCTGGGGTGTTTTTGACGTGTTTTGGGGGCTCTGTTGGGTTTCTTTGGGTTTTCCATGGTCATCATGTTGGAAAAGTGTCAATTGTGGGTTTTGGAGAAGATCAGGGTGCTTTAGGGTGGTTTTGGGGTGGATCTATGGAATTCGGGCCTTTATTCTGTTTTTTTTGGGTGATCCAGTTCTTGTTTGCGGTGTTTTTGACGTGTTTTGGGGTCTCCGTTGTGTTTCGTTGGGTTTTCCATGGTCATCATGGTGGAAAATATTAAATTGTGGGTTTTGGAGAACATCAGGTAGGTTTAGGGTGGTTTTAGGGTGGATCTATGGTGTTGGGGGTTTTCTTTCATTTTTGGGGGTGATCCTGTTCCTTTCTGGGGTGTTTTTGACGTGTTTTGGGGTCTCCGTTGGGTTTCGTTGGGTTTTCCTTGGCCATCATGTTGGAAAAGGGTCAATTGTGGGTTTTGGAGAAGATCAGGGTGCTTTAGGGTGGTTTTGGGGTGGATCTATGGAATTCGGGCCTTTATTCTGTTTTTTTTGGGTGATCCAGTTCTTGTTTGCGGTGGTTTTGACGTGTTTTGAGTTCTCCGTTGGGTTTCTTTTGGTTTTCCGTGGTCATCATGGTGGAAAAGGGTAAGTTGCGGGTTTTGGAGAACATCAGGTAGGTTTGGGGGGACTTTGGGAGTGGATTCTTGCTATTTGGGGTTTTCTTCTGTTTTTTTTGGGGTGATCCTTTTCTTTTTTGGGGTGTTTTTGACGTGTTTTGCGGTCTTTGTTGGGTTTCATTGGGTTCTTGTTTGACGTTAAGGTAAATGGGAGCTGATTGTGGGTTTTGGAGAAGATCATGTGAGTTCAGTGTGGTTTTGGGGGGCAATTCATAGTTTTTGGTGTTTTTTCTTCTGATCCCGTTCTTTTTTGGGGTGTTTTTGACTTGTTTTGTGGTCTCTGTTGTGTTTCGTTGGGTTTTCCTTGGTCATCATGGTGGAAAAGGGTCAATTGTGGGTTTTGGAGAACATCAGGTAGGTTTGGGGTGGTTTTGGGGTGGATCTATGGAATTTGGGCCTTTATTCTGTTTTTTGGGATGATCCTGTTCTTGTTTAGGGTGGTTTTGACGTGTTTTGGAGTCTCCGTTGGGTTTCGTTGGGTTCTCGTTTGTCGTTAATGTAAATGGGAGTAGATTGTGGGTTTTAGAAATGATCAGGTGAGTTTAGGGTGGTTTTGGGGGGAAATTCATAGTTTTTGGTGTTTTTTCTTCTGATCCCGTTCTTTTTTGGGGTGTTTTTGATGTGTTTTGGGGTCTTTGTTGTGTTTCGTTGGGTTTTCCGTGGTCATCATGGTGGAAAAGTGTAAATTGTGGGTTTTGGAGAACATCAGGTAGGTTTAGTGTGGTTTTGAGGTGGATCTATGGTTTTGGGGGTTTTCTTTCATTTTTGCTTGTGATCCTTTTCTTGTTTGGGGTGTTTTTGATGTGTTTTGGGGTCTCTGTTGGGTTTCGTTGGGTTTTCCATGGTCATCATGGTGGAAAAGTTTAAATTGTGGGTTTTGCAGAAGATCAGGTAGGTTTAGAGTGGTTTTGGGGTTGATCTATGGTTTTGGGGGTTTTCTTTCATTTTTGGTGGTGATCCCGTTCTTGTTTGGTGTGTTTTTGACGTGTTTTGGCGTCTCCGTTGGGTTTTAGTGTGGTTCTTGTTGGTCATCATGTTGAAAAACGGTAAACTGTGGGTTTTGGAGAACATCAGGTAGCTTAGGGGGCCTTTTGGGGTGGATCTATGGGTTTTGTGGTTTTCTTTCCTTTTTGGTGTGATCCTGTTTATTTTTGTGCTGCTATTGACGTGTTCTGGGGTCTCCGTTGGGTTTTGTTGGGCTTCCATTGGATTTTCTGGTGGTTGGGAGTGGATTGTACATTTAGGAGAACATCAGGTAGGTTTAAGGGTTTTGGGGGGTTAAATCACGTTTTTTCTTCTGATCCAGTTTACTTTTGGGGTGTTTTTGACGTGTTTTGGGGTTTCCGTTGTGTTTCGTTGAGATCCTAATGGATTTTATGGTGGTTGGGAGTGGACTTTGGGATTTGGAGAACATCACGTAAGTTTAGGTTGGTTTTCGGATTGGATCCGTGCTTTTTGGGGATTTTCTTCCAGTTTTGGGGGTGATGTCGTTTTTCTTAGGGGTGTTTTTGACGTGTTTTGGGGTCTCCATTGGGTTTCGTTGGGTTTTCCGTGGTCATCGTGATGGAAAAGGGTAAATTGTGGAATTTGGAGAACATCAGGTAGGTTTAGGGTGGTTTTGAGGTGGATCTATAGTTTTGAGGGGTTTTCTTTTTTTTTTTTTTTTTTTTTTTTTTTTTTTTTCTCCCAAGAACCATATAATTTACATGCAAAACATTGTACATAGAGATTAATATCAAAATGCAATACACATCACGTGCACTTTAAGCTGGACTCTAGTATATGGTAAACACACCAGGGTACATATTGCTTTGAAACCACCATTTTTTTTTAATGTCATGCATACCACTTAATATTTAGTCTTTTGTTTTGTATTTCTCTGATTTTATACAAATATACCAGTGCTTATTATACTATTTACTGGAAAAGAATAAAAAAATCAGATCTGTGTGCCCTCTTCAAATCAAAATTTTGTTGTGAGAGCACTGGATAAATATATATACACACACCAACAAGTGTCATAAGGTTTGCCTTTGCTGACGGAAGATAAATAGTACAAAGAAAGTCTGTCTAGTTTGTTTTACAGACTTGTCTTTCTCAGTATGGAACAAACTGACCTCCCTGGTCTAACTTTGCAGTTGACTATTCTGCCTTTGTCCTGCAGAGAAGAGCAAGAAAGGAACAAATCTATTTTTGCACCCCAAAAACGCATTAGAGGAGGATTATCACACCCACCTAAGGGTACTTCCTTGTTTGTTTATAAAGCACAAAGCATTTCTCTTGGACAGTCTCTGTTGCTGGCCTCTTTTGTGCCTTCCATTTATAATAAAGATATTAAGATGCTTACCCCTTGCTTGTTTTTTTTTTTTAATTTGTTTATTTGTTTGTTTTTGTTTTTTTTTAAAGAACAGTGGAAGTGGAGAGTCGGATGACAAGCAAGAACAAACACTAGAAACTCCTTGTTCTGCCCCTGCTTTTTAATCACCCAGCATCACCCCGGCTGCAAAACAGCCTCTGCTGATTTACCTGCTTGTTAAAGCACCCCACAGGCTGCAAGTGCGGTGTGCTAGGTGTCAAGTTATATTTAACGGTGCACACGTAACCATTCATCTTCCCACAGTCGAAGCACAGAACAGCCTCTTGCTAACACAACTCATCCCTGCTGCTGCAAGAAACCTCAAGGCCTGCAGGAAAACCTCAAGCTAAGAGTTCCAAAGCAAAAGGAGAAAACGCATCATTTGTACTCTTTCTATTTGAGGGAATTCTAGCTGCTAAACGCTGCCTACATCTGAGGGCACGTTCTGAGGCTGCCGGGAAGGACACTCAACACCCACTGACAGCAGGAGTGCAAAGATGCCAGCCAAGAAGGCAAAGGTTAGAGATGAACGCTGCCTCAGCTTCCTCCAGCAGCCAGCTGGGGGTCACCTGTCAACACGCTCTCTGAGACTCGGAGCACCGAGTTACCGCAGCCGCCACGTACAGCTGCTCCTTGCTGGCCCAAACTATTTGAAGAGTCTTCAAACTTCAGGGACCTGTTTTACGACAGCCTCAAGATCAAATTCATCTGTTCCTGAAGGCGCTGATCGTCCTGCTGTTTCTGTAGCTGTCAAAGAACAATCCTGAACTGAGGCACTCGTCTGATCAAACAGTGCTTCGGCACAGATTTGTCTTTAGCTTGACACATCAAGGTGAAGAGGAATTGATTCTTGCAAGCAACCTCTCAAGCAGGGATCTAATAAGGTGACCAAAACGACAGATCTGTTGTGCAGATCTGAGCACGTCACTCTGCAGGGAATCACTTTCAAGCCTAAGATGTTTCACCCATCTCCCTGCCCCAGAGCGACACAAGGAAAGCTCTTAAGCAATTGCTAGCCTCTCCTCAGTGCTCACGAGTCCCAAATCACTAATTTTACAATATATAAACCATGGCAGCTGGCACCTAGTTGGCACACGGTGACACTGCACACGTTGGCAGTGCTGTCAGGAGCTGGAAAGTCAGGGGTGAGGGGGTTAAGGGAAAACCACACATCAGTTTAGCAACTTGGCTCCCGTAGGATACTTCCTACGGCAGGAGTTTTAGCAAAGTCCCTCCCTCAGAGGGACCTGCTGGCTAATTAAAACAGGACTTCTGCTGGAGCAGTCAGAAGGCAGCAGGGTATCAGGAGATATCCAGTGGGCATCACCGTCAGTCTGTGGCAGTTTGGGGTCCAGGTATCAGTGGTTATGCGTGGTTTTCTCTGCTTCACTTTCTCCAAAGCTGTGAAAAAATAGTTCTTTTACAGCACTGTACAGTCACACGTTACGGATGGAACCAGCTGCATCAACTTCCAGTACGACGGTGTTGGAAAAAGGTGCCTTTGGTGGTCAGGAGCACAACAGCTCTGGTGAGGTGTTATTTAAGTGTGTTCTTACATCTGAGTTTCCCCATAGCAGTATGTAGCTGAGGGGGTCCAGGTTTCCCAGGTAAGATTGATGTTTTCTCTCCTACCAAGCACCAGCCCAGTATACAAAGCTCTGTTAATAACACCCAAGTGTGTAGATGTTAAACTGAAACTGCTTTTAAACCTATTTGTTGTTACGAAAATAGCTTAATACACCATCTTCACAGGGTAAAAATTCACATGGAAGGACAAAAAAACCCAGAAGTGCTTCCTGAGCTTCAGTTTACCAACAGCACCATCGGATTTAGATCCTGGCCTGGCAGCCAGGATGCAGGGTCTGTAAGCATTGCTGCGATGTGCAAGTGCCAAGGCAGGTTTCTGGCCTGCCCTGAATAAAATACCTTTTTTTTTTTTAATACAAACAGCGTGCCAGGTACGCTGTAATGCCAATGTGCCAGCTCAATAGAGGATGTCAAACAACAGAGGCGTTTATCCTAATTTCTGGCATGAAAACACTTTTAACAGCATTCTTTTCATGAAGAAAACCCTCTCTATCTTCTCCAATGCTCCAGGATCTGCTGCAGCTGCAGCAGCCGCGCTGGTACAACCCACATCTTTGCCAAATCTTTTCAATAATTGTGCTTTACCTCGGCAATGTTGAGGTCACTCCTCTTCCTCCTCCAGCTGAGCAAGCAGCTCGCTGGCTCTGCCACACCGCAGGTGCGGAAGCGAAAGCTGGGAACACAGGAGTCAAACTCTCAGTGCTCACAAAGCCACCAGGGCAGAGGGCTGACACAGAGGCACCCCGGATCCGCTCTCCCTCCCCGCTGCGAGGCTCGCAGCAGCCCCAACCCGAAGCACACACAATGCTTCGCATGGTGATGTCACCGCTGATTCTGAGTCCCCACGTGAGGATCTGCTTCACCACTCTCAACGTTGGTGTTGGTTTTTGATTTTTTTTTTTTTTTTCTTTTAAACATTCTCAGCTTATGGGAAACCATCAGGTAAACCACAGATCGCTAGGGAAGAAGGCCCACACGAGGGAAGTCCGTGCTTTTCTTCCAGGCAGTGGCACGTGCTTGAACACGCCGCGTTCGACAAAGCAGCTCTCCCTGTTTTGCTCAGTGGCAACAGGCACGACTGCAACGCACACAGGTGTAGGCAGCACCTGCAGGTCCCAAACCCTTAACCCGTTTTTAGAGAGCACCAATTTTTTAAGTAGTGCTTTTCCCTTAATCCATGACCCCTTCTTTCCTTTATTTCTATCGGGTGGCTCTCCTCCATTTTCCTCCTCAGTGTCTGAGCAGACACTGGGAATCGTTTCCGGAGGAAGGGCACTGCTGAAGCTCCTCCATCTACTCTCCGAGAAAAGAGAGTATGTTAAAGAATTCATCTTTCCTTTCTTTTCCCTTTTTTAAATACAATTTCTGAAATCAACGCTGCGGCCTGGCAGCAAATACCTACGGGACTAAAGATGATTCCTCATCCTCACTGTAACGTTGTAGTTAACCTCCCAACGAACCCATCTCCCCAGGAAGCGGCCATTTGAGATGGGAAGGGGCAGAGCAAGAGGAAGCTCTCCTTAGCCTAGCTCTTCCCCCAACACCACCTTGCCACCCAGCACCAAATTCAACTCACCTGCTCCGCCCGATCACTCGAACGGGCGTCCGACGCTGGCACACGCCGCAGCGGTGGTTCTGACGTGCCTTAAATCACCTCTCCGCAGAATATCTCGGGTCTGTACGCTCAAATAACGCAGTATTTGAGAAATAACGCCCAGAGCTCACACTCTGAGTGCAGCCCAACAGCACCGAAGCACCGGTAGGCTAAACATTCCAAACCTGGCAACAAGGCTGACCCAAGCAACAGCACGGAACCCTTCTGCACCTTCAGCGTGGACATCAGCGTAAGGAAACACAGACCTCCAAATTTTAAGCGAGATCCAAATTTTAAGCGAGAAACGCAAAAGGTCACCCAACCAGCTTGTTTTCAGCAAGCTAAAGGAGAAATTAAGGCGACAACCGGGTGCATCCAGAGTTAGTCAGATCCTGAAGGCAGTTCCTTGGGGGAACGGAGGAGCAATGCGCCAGATGAGGGCTGCCTTACAGCGCACCCCTTAGAGGCACTGCTACGGAAGGAAGGCAGAAGGTTGGAACTCAAAAGAACTAGCAAGGCGCCCGTTAAGGGGGAAATCTTTCATTTTTTTCTCAGCAGAACCTCCCCTCTCCCCCCCCCCATGAAGGCAGACCGGGGACTCATTGCTTCCTTAGGGAGAGGGCAGGGACGGGGCAGGGTGGTGGGACAGATGGCCAGAGGGTCGGATGGATGGACAGACAGCCGGACAGAGGGCCCAGCAAGGCCTGACGAAGGGCTCAGGAGCGGGAGGGAAGGGCAGGGCGAGGGGAAGGGCAGAGAAGTACAAATCTTTTTTTCCTTGTGATAACTTTTCTTGACCAAAAAACACGATTGTGAATGAGGGAAAATGAAAGATGTAACATGGGGACGTGCGGATACTCACGATGATGCAGCCTTCTATCCGCATGTTCACCTGCTCATAGAGCCACACCTGGATCCTCGACCTCTGCAGAACGAAGGAGGAGAGTAAGTCGGGCCACAAACACTGAGCACTTTTGTTCTCTCATGTGTTCAGAAATACCTGCTAGCCACAGCCACGACAGCTCCCAAACGCTCTGAGGAGCAACTCTCAGGGGCAGTTTCAATGAGCAATCTGACGTTTCCACAATACAGCTAAATAAAAACATCATACGATGGGTGAGCAATTGGCTAACGCGCAGGGCCCAAAGGGTTATGGTAAATGGGGCTGAATCAGGCTGGCGGGCGGTCACCAGTGGGGTCCCTCAAGGCTCCATTTTAGGGCCGGTACTCTTCAATATTTTTATAAACGATCTGGATGTAGGAATAGAAGGTATTTTGAGCAAGGTAGCAGAAGATGAGGTTCTGGGGCGCTGCGTTAAGGGGCTCAGCACGGGGACGACAGTTCCGGGCTCGGGACAAGGCCCCAAACCCCACAGCGAGGCCTCAGGGCCCCGCAACAAGGCCTCAAGGCCCGGGTCGAGCCCCCAGGGCCCCAGATCCAAGCCCCCTGAGGTCCGAGCCGCCCCCCACCCACCTCCACGGCACCCCCCAGCCACAGGAAGGATACGATGGGCTGCACCATCACCTTCTGCACCTTCTGGCCCTGCCCGCGGTACGCCATGGCTGCTGCCGCCTCGCCGCTCCCGCTCCCAGCACCGCAGGCAGAAGAGGCGAAGGCTGATGGTAGAACAGGGCTTCTTGGGGTGAAGGGAAAGCGAGGGCAGGTGGGCGCAGTCTCTGAGCTCTCCTCCTCCTGATTTTGCTTTTTCTCCCCCATTTCTGAGCCGGCAGAAGTCCCCGTGAAGTCCTTCGGCAAGATGAAGGCCTGCGTGAGCTCCAGCAGCAGTTTCGTTGGCGGAGGTTTTCCCTGGTGGGGCCGGGGCGTCACAGCACACACACACACACACACAGACGCGTGGTTTTGTCCAAACATTAAGTATTTACAACAAATTCGACAAGCGCTTTTCCTCTGCCAGCAGCAAATGCCTGAGGGCCCCCACAGCTTCACAAATCATAGCGGGAAGAGCCTACCGTGCCGCGAAAAGTTCGGAAAATAATTCAAAATTGATCTGCTAGGGGAAAAAAAACGATGGCTGGTGGCAGGGTACACAATACACCCGAATCTCAGCTCTGTCCTCCGCAGGGTCAGTGCCCACGCCCAAGCGCGATGCTGATGGCACCCGAACATTTGCTGTAGCAGGCAGCAGAGCCAGCAGCTCAGGGGAGCAAGTTTTAAAACCAAGAGGCACTTAAACAACCCTTCATCGACCCCGTGACAGCGGCAGAGTCCCGACTGCTCGCCCTGGAGTCCTCACACCAGCAAAAACCACCAACCAAAGCCTGGGGGAACTTTGGTATAGCACAAGAGAAGGGAGTGGGGGTAGCGGAGCCGCATGGCAGAGCTGCTGCTTTTCACCATTTGATCCTCCCTGATAATTGAAAGGAAGGCTGGGTGGGCTGACCCCCACCCCCATTCCTGGCAGCAAGTTTGGTCCATAACACACTGGAATAACGATTCTGCTCCCTCCCACCCCTACAGCTTCATCATCTGACACGGGTACAGTCAAAACAATGGCATACACGAGTAAAAGTCAAGAGTTGACATAGTAACTCCAGGATTTGGCTATCAACTGTCCGAGAAATCAGAACACCGAAGCTTCACAATGTGCCCAACATCGAGTTGTGCCAAGGGCGGAGGAAGGAAGAAGCTTTACATTTAAGCCTTCAGAGCATCGCTCCATCAGAAGATCGATTTGCAGCCACCATGGCGTGCCAATGGAGATCTTTCTGTGCCAAAAGAAGTGCTTTGTCCTCTTGATATCGAAGGTAACCACCTATAGTTACAGAATGCATGCACAAGACCTTAACTCTGACCAGCAGGGAAATTTAGGACAACTGAGCGCAGATCCTGCCAATTTCTACCACTTCGGACTGTGCTTTAAGTCTCATTGCAAAGCCTCAGTTAGAAAAAGGATCACCTCGGGGTATCCAACAAGAAGAACAGTTTTAATTTTTATTTTTTTTTTTAATTATACCCTAGGACTACGCAGTTCAACTGCCAATCATCTCGGAGAGTTCAAGGAGGAGGTCATCCTCGTCCTTCCCTGGGTCTAAGTCGATTTCGGCTTCCAGCCTGCCTCCTGAGATTTCCCAAAGTAGCTTCTCAAAATCTTCATCCGCAGATAAGGGCGCGTTCCCTGCGGAACTCAGCCGGCGTGTCCGTGCCTCTTCTGGCTGGGAAGAAGCTGAGGTCGAGGTCTCGAGATCCATCTCCATCTGCTCCTCAAATCTTTCCGGGCTTCCAAGATGCACTTCAGGTCTTGGGAGAGCAAGAAAGAACAATCAGGATAAACCATTTCTTAACGGGAAATCCCTTTCCTGCAAACTGGCTCTTAAAACTGTAGGCAAGCCCTCCTACGCTTCAATCTTACACAGGGATTGTTATCAATCAACCCAGGGCTACATTTAGAGCCCGATGTGTTACCAGGTACATTTTTCAGTCTGGGGGTTTATCTGTGAAGCCAGGGCACCTGGAGTTGAGGTGGCATTCTTGAGGACCAAAAGGCAGAGGACACTACTCATCATCTATCACCTCACGAGGAAGTAGAACTTCACCTCATCCTCGTTCAGGTATTCAGACAACCCAAGAAGTCACCGGAAAGCTGTGCTGACTTGCAGCATTTCAAGAAAGCCTAATTAAGCAATCCTGCTAGCTGCTAGAAAGTGGTTTCAGGTGACTTATTCCTTTGATGGATTTTGGCTTCAATTATCTCAGAACCCTCATTTTTTCCCACATGTGACAGAACTTATGTTTCCCTGGGGATATACACTGATTAAGAAAAAGAACAAGTTGGGGTTGTCACCTGTTTTGGGGATTTTCTTCGAGTCTGATGGCTGGGATGTGCTCCGGCACGTCTGAAACACCCTAGAAAGCAGCAAAACAGTATTTATGACACATGGGTAAAAGATTCCTTAATAGCTTTTTCCTCCACACTGCTTCTCCTCTGGCATTGCGGAGCCGTGGCCAAAATACAAAACCAAGGTGCTCCTGAAGAAAGTTCACATTCACCTGGAGGTTACTCATGATCTGGTGTCTTTTAAGAACATGGCATTAATGGACAAAATCCCCCACACCAGAGAAATCACAGCATCAGAGTACCGGTTAAAGAGTGCCATTCATCTCATAAATACAGAAGGGTTCTACAAGCATCCTGGAGACAGCTACTGGATTTCAAAGGAAACAGAAGGCCTGCAGAACGTTTGAGTTTTCCACCTTTTCAAATAGAGGAGGGTAGAAATTTAACAAGGGATCCATCGCTGCATTAGCCCCTGGCCTTACCATGGCTGCTTTTCTGGCTGGAGGTCCCATCATGTCAGCATCAAAGGCAGTCTGTAGTTCCACAGCTGCTATGGCAGAGGGATAACTCCCAGGTGCCTTACGTTTCAGTGCCTTCTTCTTGGGGAAAGTGACTTTCCCACGCGAAGGCTTCGCAGATGTCATAAAGTTGGCTAGAGTAAAAGGAAGAGAGAACTGATACAGTCTTGCTCTGCCTCAGGAAAAATCCAGGTTCTCTTAATCATTTCCACAGTCCTTCTACACAGTTAAATGCATTTGGCCAGCACAATTACACCGCCATTGCCTGGATTCTCAGGAATCTTTTCCACATAGTAAACTCTGTCTACCAACAAGCCATACAAAGGAACAAAGAAACCGAAGAGCTACAGTAAATAATAATCCAGGACAAGGGAAACCTCAGACACATAGCAATCCTAAGTGCAAGCTAGGTTCACAAATATAGACAGCTTTTATATTTAAAGTCCCGCTCCCGCTAGGAAAGGAAAAAGCAGCAGTTATAGTAGGACAAGAGTGTATGCAACTCTTGTACCAGCTTCCTCTCCCTTGCAGTGATGTCCCACAGTTAAGTTGTTCTACAAAGTCCACATTTGTAGTGTCATTTTCTAGTCTCCCGTTCCTTACCTAACATCTGGCTGGCAGGAAAAGAAGCAAACTAAGAAAAAGAAAGTACACCCTTCGCTTCGTAGCACTGCGTGGCAAAATGCACCCAGCCAGAGTTACAGCATGAGAATTGTCATCTTCTGTCTGTATTTCAGAAGACAACCTAAGTAACTCTTAACCTTCAACACTTACTTTTAGCTTCCTGGCCCTGAAATTGAGCTGCCACTTTCCCTGCTGGTTCAGTATTAAAGAAGCCAGCAGTAGATTTGACAGCAGCTTCCTCCTGCCGAAGCTTCTCTTGTTGTTCTCTCTGTTGCCACTTCTCCCACCGTCTCTCTTCAAAGCTCTTCTCTGGACATTTACGAGTTCCACTCTGCTGAGTGGGCTAGAAGGAAAGAAAAGTAGTGCATGAATAGGACAAAAAAAAAAAAAAAATCCGTGGAGATTTCGTTAAGAAAATCTGATCAGCAATCCCTCCAGAATGGTCTTGATGTGGAACAGCATATTAATCTCGTTCAGGTTACTGTTGGTTTTTTTTGTTTGTTTGTTTGTTTGTTTTTTTTCCATAAAATTCTGCCTGTAACAAGAGCCATGCTTTACTATGGACGCAGTCTCACATATCTGCAATATCCACTATAGCAAGCTTCTTTAAACAGCTAGGGTGTTCTGCTGTACATCTATTTATCACATTCTTTTTAAGCAGCAGAAAGTCATACAAGTTCCCCTATACAGTATCCACTGACAGATTGATTTCCTTGAACACAGAACTCTGGCCTTCTGTATTAAATCCTTCATGTCTGACAGATCAAGTCAGTAAGAACAAAAAGAATTCCCTCCACGTTAACTGTGTAGATTTCAGCTGGTGCTAACAGGGTTTCTTTGTTGCTGTGGTATAAACAGACTGATTCCAAGTTTGAGGATTACAGAGTTGTCTGGAAATGCTGCTGGTGATAGGATTTAGACTGCACTGCAGCTCCTACCAGCTGCTGAAGGGTAAGAACACACTCAAGAGGGTGGCACACGGTGAGTAACAAAACTTGTCAGAATTATCAGAAATTGTACGAATGTATGTGTGTCTTCACAGAGGACTCACCTGTACATCAGGTCCAGAGGAAAGTTTAGGAAAAGGCCGGTTCAATTCCACTGCCTTCTTTTCTTCTTTTTCAGGTGCTTTAAAAAAAGACAAAAAAAAGTGTTGTCAAGGGCAGAAATAAAGAAAGCTGGGTACTTGTTTCCTTTGTGCATTTATTTCCTTGTGTCCCATGAGAGAGAGAGAGAGAAAGGCTACAATGTGCAAGCCATTCAGCATTTATCCATGAAGCAGATCCTGAGCAAACTGAACTTGCTCAATATGGGAAGCACCTCACTGGGGCAGGCATTAAAGCATCTTATTACCTGTTAGTTTTGTGCTCCATAAAGATTTCTGCTCTGCTGGGGCAGGTCCGGGTTGTGCTGAGGGAGCTGGCACATCTCCTTCACTCTGCTGCATCCGCAGAGCTTTCTCACGCTTTATTTCTTCCAAGGTTTTAACACGCACTTCTCCTTCTGGCTTGACTTTTCCTGCCGGCTCCTTCGCCTGCCCTTTGCTGGGCCCGGACAGAGCGAGCTGCTTCTTGGACTCACCCTGAATTTCGCTCTTGCTATGGCATTCTCCTGCTTTTTTCTTCTCTTCTACCAAGCGATTATTCTTTTTTTCAGACAAGGCTTCAGAGAAAGTTTGGATGCGACCTGCACGAGCAGCTCTTGCCCCTGCGCTGGAATCTTCAGTTTTACCGTGCCCTTCAGCCTCGGCTTTGGCTTGAGTTTCGCATCTCTGAAGAGCTTTCTCACGACGGATTTCCTCCAGTGTTTTCACATGGATCTCTCCCATCGGCTTGGCAGCCTTCCCTGTCATCATCAAGAAATGAGGAGAAGCACCAACATTTAAAGAGAGTCCAGCAATATTTTAAGTCTCCAAAATTTGTCAGAGCACTAAGGAAAACTCATCTTGAGCGTTCCCAATAATGCATCTTAGAACAATATCCTTAGAACAACATTCTCCTCCTCCTCTGAGCCACTTGTATTTTGAAGACCAGCCCTATCCAGAGAGAACTGCTACACAGAAATGCTGCTTTACTTTATTACTTTTTCAGACTGCATTTCAAATTCCTGCTCCTGGCAGTGGTTCTATTCTAATTGTACGTAACGGTTCACAGAAGCAGCTAAAAACCTCGACAAGGCACAAGTAGAAAATAAACACACACCTAGAGCCAGAGTTCTGATAGTGGCTGTCAGAAGAGCTTCAGCACTCAAGCAAGAGGCGTCAGTTCTTTGTTTTCGTTTAAATTAGTTTGTAGGGATGTATGAAAGCAGTCCAAGTTCATGGAAAGGAAGGAGGAGAAAGCATATTTAATATCTAGCTGTTACCTCTCTCAGTACTGGTCTGTTTAGGAGGTAATCCCAGCCTGTCCTTCAGAGACTTGGGAACTCGAACTGCAAAACAGAAAAAGAACGAATTAGGGAGGCTGCATAATGTCAACTTCAGGTTCACATTTCAAAACAAGACAGGAAAGGTAACTTTGAATCCCAGTGATTACGACCTCAGCCAACATGCAAAAAGAAACATCACTGGAAAAGGACAAACAGAAAGACTAAATACGAAACCCAGGAATCCAATCCAGATGCCCGTTTAGTACCTGTCTCTCTCTTGGGTGCTTTGTCAGCATTTCCCGGAGCCTCTACCTTCTTCCCCAGCCTTTCAGCAAGGCTGCGCTTCACTGGAAGGCTGCCTACATCATCTTCAGAGAAAACAAGGAATATTGTAAGAACTTTTCTTTGCAGGAAGGTTTGAGAACAGTCAACAATAAGCTTCTCTTTTTCAAGCATATTTTCATAGAATTGCCTTTCAGCTGCTAAATGATTTTTTTTTTTTTTTTCCGTTTCTGCCGTCAACACAGATCTCCACTGCAATGTATTTTCCTTTCATACATCACAAATACTCTTTAATGCAGTCATATATAGAAGGCAGCACCTACGTAACAGCTCGTAAAAAGTTCTCACCCGCGGAGGCTTTCCGTTTTCCTTGTCTATCAGCAAGATCTACTCGAACCACAGGTTCCTCCCCTAAAACAAAAGGGAATTTTTTTTTCTATTTCACAGAAACCAGTAGCCAACAGAAATATTATCCTGTTAGCCCATGTCCAAAAAACCCTAGTCAGACACTGTTTTGACAGCTAAACCACACAAACTCATATTTTAACTATAATTAACATGGAAAAAAAATATTAATAGTCTCAGTGCTTGCTTCAAATTCCAGCTGAGATAGTAGAGAGTGAATCTGAGTCTGCTTGACACCTATACTTTGTGCAGAACAAAGCTGCATAAGCAAGCAGAATATTCTTAGGTGCAAATGCTGAGAAATATTCCTTTCTAAGGTGAATGTCTACGAGTAAAAGTACTTCCACACTTTTTTCCCTTTAAAAGGCATTTGCACAGCTCTAAACAATTTATACACAAACTCCTGTCATACTGTGTCCACACCTGCCACTGTACGTCTCTTTAATGCTTCAGAAATTGCTTCTTATATAGCACTGGCTCCTACAGCTCGCTCTTCTCGTTACTCTTCTGTTTTTCAGTTACCCCCCTATTGGCATACTGACACTTTTTTTTTTCTCCTGCCACTGCACTTAACCTGAGCACCAAATCTTTCCAGTACAACCAGGGACTTTAAGCATAAAAGCACGTTTTGAACAGAAGGCAGCACCAGAAGGCTAACATGGGTGAATTGTTTTAATTATTGCTTAACCCTCCAATTTAGGAGTAATGAAATCAAAACAAAAGCATTCATTATTACCTTTCTTGGAAGACACTGTCACAGTTCTCACCACTGTCCGGACATTTTCCTCTTCTGGAGCAGGAAAAATCATAGAATCAACGGGACGAAGAGAAGATCTTGAAGAACCTTCTGTTCAGAGCAACCAAAACGTAAGGAAGTTTACCCAACATAAAAAACTATCACAAAGAACAAAAAACTTTAAATGATTTGTTACTGTCAAAAATACAGCAGGCAGAGCATGTAAAGAAGAGAGGTGACTAATTTGCCTCTGATTGCCCTTTGAACTCCCATTTAGAATACCAGCTGGCTGAGAATCAGGTTGCTTTATGCCCCCAGCTAAAAATGGAAGTCTGTCCCTCAAGCAGCTCCCAGTCACCATCACCTGCTGTGAACAGGATAAGAAAGTAGGCAATATTAACTCACGACCGTGTCTCTTATTTTTTTCCTTCATCTTCTGCCATTTGATTTCCTCAAGTGTTTTTATTCCAAAATTCAGATTGCCCTCTGAAAACAGGAAACAGTTCATGAGACAGGCTTAGAGGCACTCACTGAGGACCACAGGTCCTCAGGCTTCTTAGCGCTCAGGAACTTTCTGAAGTATTTCGAATAAAGCCTGTCAACACTCCTCACAAGTGAAAGAGCCATAGAACCAATGGCATTTTGCTCCTCCTTTCATCCTTCAGGGTTCAAAATGTAGTTTTAATTTTAATCCATTTACACAATATTAGATCCATATTTTAATCCATTTACACGATATTAGATCCCTCTATCGTTAGATATGGCTTATCAACAGTGGTTGCAAGGCTGCACGTGCAGCCATTTAAACTCCATGCTGTGGCCCTGTTTTGTTCTCCAAAAGTAAAGAAAAGGAGTTCACCTTTCTGACCCAATGGGCACATGATGGTATTAATGGCAGAAATGAGATCATGGAAATAACCGACTCCATTCAGCACCCCTACATTTTGTTGTGTTTTTACACCACGCTGCTTTTGACTTAACTGTCAAGTTCTTCTGATTTATCCTACTAAGGTGCTGGCATACCTTGTTTAGTAGTAATAGAACTGCCTTTCCGAGTGGAAATCACCCGTAATCCATTTTTGCCTTCCGCAGCTGGATGCTGGACGGGAGTTTTAGTTTCTTCTCCTTCCTCAGAAAGTTGGTCTGAAGGGGAAAAATCGATTCAGTTATGCATAGACCAGGTTGGTCATGATTACGTAGCTCATGCAGTGACACTTCAGCCCATGGTTCATATAAAAAACTTTGTTGCTGTTTTGTTTTTTTTTTTTGTTGTTTGTTTGTTTGTTTGTTTGTTTGTTTTTAAACAGCTACACTGACCTGATGAACTCCTAAGTAGAATACACTAGGACAAAACATCTAGGACTCTAGATTCTCTTTGCAGCTTTAACTACTACACAACACATTGCTCTTCAGACAGAAAAAAGAAGTTTCCTTCCTAGTTTCACATAGAACTTTACACAAAAGACCAGCTAAAGCCAGGAGTGGTTCTAAGCTTTCCTCCAACGTTTCAGCTTCTGTCCACTGACTGCCAGACAAAGCCACCAGTGACCTGGCCAGACTGCCTGCCCTATCGCTAGTCAGACCTCAGGTCATCTGTGATTTATACATTCATTTACAGCAAAGATTCCTTCCAAGAACCAAAGATTTAACACATTCATTTACAGCACAAATTCCTTCAAGAACCAAAGATTTAACACATTCATTTACAGCACAAATTCCTTCAAGAACCAAAGATTTAACACATTCATTTACAGCACAAATTCCTTCCAAGAACCAAAGATTTACACATTCATTTACAGCACAAATTCCTTCCAAGAACCAAAACATGCTCACCATCATCATCTTCATCATCATCTGCAGCATTGATTACAACTGGAGGGTGTGTAGGGCTTGGGACATTTTCAGAGTTTTCCACTTTCGTCACCCCCTTAGCTGTGGAGAGGGATTTGACTGGACAGAAAGTTTGTTTTGCTGCAGTGACATCTGAGCCACTTTCAGATCATCGTCCGCGGACTCAGGCGGACTTGGCAGTGTAGCTAGAGGAAGAGGAGGATCATCGGTAATATGGCAGTTTAAAACTTTGACCACAATGCAAAGAGATGGTAGCAAAGGCAGATAACCCGCACAGACAACGAATTCAGCATCTCCTTTTGCCCATCCCATCACTGCTTACACCGTGAACAATGATTTCCCTTCCAACAACAACACATCTCCCTACCACCCAGCAAAAGAGGAAACAACAGGAAGCAAACTGCAAGGCAAACATCACACAAAGCAAAGAGAAGCTGAGCACGAAAGCAGAAAACAAACACCAGCAGTACACTCGGTGCAGTACACCTATGACTGCAGACCTTTTCCTGCCCTCACAAATGAACAGTTACCTGACGCCCCCTACAGGATTGGCACCCACTAAGTAATACTCAAAATTAATTCTTCAGCGCTTAAAGAAAAAGGACCTAAACTCACTCTTGCTTGGTGGTAAGAATTGTCCATCGATGTAACGTCCCTTTGCATGATGAAAAGCACAGTTGGCTTTCTGACAGCCTCCCGGCTGGTTCTCCCAGTAGCAAGGAATCTCACTGCGCTTTTTCTGAAGACAGAAAGAAAGAAAAGCTCGTGATAACATGCACCTGAGGCTTGCAAAGAGATGCACAGCTCCAGATCGTGACAGCTGTCACAACACAGTGCTGAAACATCATTCCAAAGGTCAGTTTCTCAGTTAAGTGTAGTATTTCTGGGCATATTCACAAAGTTTGCATAAGCTGTAACCACTATGCACATTTAGTTTGGTCATCACTCAGTTTGAGAAGACAGGCACTCTCAGACATCAGTTGAGGGTGGCTTAAACTAATACACCTAGGATTATACTAGGATTATTCAGAGGGAAAAAGAACATCTGAAATTGCCTAGGTTAACCCTGTCTAGAACTACTTCTTGGAGACTTAGTTCTGCTGCACCTTTAACTTTCCCCACTTCCTACCCCAGGCAGCTACAACAGCGTTATCTGAAGGACTGTGGGTCAGAAGACACCTGATAGTTCATTATCAAGCCTGCTCCCATGAGGATAGAACAGCCTGTTTATTACCCCCCTGCTCCAGCAGGTTTTAGCAGTCTATTTAACAGCTATTCTGCATCTCTTGAGAAAACTGTCAGCATCTAATAAAAAAAAATAAACAAATATCTTGCTAAGACATACCTAAGGCATTGATTTTATTTCCCTCTGCTTCCTCCCACCCCCTCTCTTGGTAACAGAAACCAGTATGATTTTGAAGCAAACAAATCTATCCTGCAAAAGCACAATCAGTACACCTACGGCACTGAAAAATGCTTTTGTGGATTTATTTTGAGAACACATTGTTAGGCACTCACGTCAATTTCCATGTGTCTGAATCGGCAGACATTCCTGAAACAACGACCCTCCTGCCACAGCTTGCAGACCGTCTCATTGCCCAGAGCAGCTTCGCAGTGGCGGTAGGCACATTTGTCTCCCTGGAACCAAAAGGAAACCAACAAGGAAAATAGAGTACAGCCTCAAAAATGGCCATGCTGCTGCCTAATGGTGCTACAACTGAATTCACAATCTATCTGGTTCTCAAGTTAACCAAAGACCAGTGTGCTTCCTCCTCCTAATCTACTCCTTCCTGAAAAAAAGGGGGAAAAAAAGCAAAGCAAAGGAATGCCAGCCATACCTTGCTACAGGTAGAATAGAAATAGAAGTAGCAATCGTCTCCTTGTTTAGACATGCCGACGAGTTCTGCTAACAAGCTCGGGTTCTCTCCACAGGGACTTCCTCTGCTCTTGGAGAGAGCTGTCTTCACCCTTGCTTGGGCTGAAAGTCTTCTACTGGCTTGTGATCAGTGAAATCTTCTTTTTAAAAGTAACCCGAAAGAAAGTAACAAGTGAAAAATAATGAGGAACGAACATTTTTCCAGCTTTCTTCAGTTAATCAAATCAAGTTATCAGTCTCTCAAAGAGAGCAAAGCCTTGAAATCAGCTGTTACATGAACTAACTAAATATTAAAGTTCTGTAAAGCTGCCAGGAGCTTTGTCAGCAAGCGTTCTCTTCCACATCCTCAATAATATGACCTGGAGCACATCTGGAAGCCTGAAAACGGAGTCACTCCTTAAAAAACCACCTGATGATACATGCAAGTCAGTAATCAACTATGGCTACAAATAACTTCTCTAGAACACAGTTAGGACGCATTAAACAGCACGTTCCAGGCCCTGTGGGTCTTCGATTTCACCTACCTGGAAAACCTCAGCAAAGTTATCGATCTTCAAAGGCTTCCAGTTAACTGCTCCTGTAGGCCGAACCAAGACTGAATCCGTGAATTAATAATAAAGGGGTAGGAAGAATTTTCCTCCTCACTTTGCCAAGGGAACCTCTCATCCACAATTCAAACATAGGATGCGCTTTTAAACAGCTTATAACTAAGAGAGGAAGCAAGTCCATTTGAATGCTCTCTCAGACTGGATGCAGCCACGGTTAGTTAGCTCTTCAAAAAAATAAAAAACAAAAACCAAAACAAAACAAAAACAAAAAAACCCAGCGCATTTAGAGATGAACTCGTGATTCAAAGTGGCTGCAAAAATGAGGCTCCATCTTCCACAGCCGGACAATTTAACTTTTTTTTTTTTTTTTTTTTTTTTAATTTAAAATTCAGCATGTTCCAATCTCTGGTCTTCAAGATTTCTTCACCTATTAAGAAAACACAAAAACCTTTCCCCGTCTTTATTACCTGTACAGCAAAAAACATACCAGTGCATCTAAATCCACAGATGTGCATACGCATACACACATCTGTGTTTATACACACACGAGGAGGGAGTGAGAGAAAGTTAGCGAGAGCGACAGTGAAAATCAGAATTTTTGCCTTTTCGACACAGAGAGCGCGTAAAAATTCTCTCATTTTGAGGGAACTAGAAAAAAATGGAGGCTCTACAAAAGATTTTGATGAGTATGCCTTCGAGGCCGATGCTTTGTAACATGAGGGATCTGGGGGCCAGCACACAAATATGCATACGGATGTACATGCATACAGGATAAACATATCTATACACACAAGCGTGCACAGTAGATGTTGTATGATCTCCATATCGAGAACAACTCGTAGCCCTGATCAGACATGTAGAGTTGCAATCAATTAACAGCAGCAAGACAGCAGATCAAGGGTACAGCAAGCTTTGAGAGGCAGGGGAATGCTCACTTTGCCAGTGGCACGGCTGCATGATACCAAGGATTTTGAATTACTTTGATTTTTTGGAAGCAATTTGGTTTTTCTTTCTGCGCTGTAGCTGTGGTGGTTTTACCGTGCTGGGCAGCTAAACCCCACAACCGCTCTCTCACTCCCCCTCCTTTAGATGAGGAGGGGGAGAAGTAAAGCAAAGAACAACTCACGGGTTGAGATAAGGATAATTTAATTAAAGGGAAAAAATTATAATAATTAAATAAAGACTACCATGAACTAAACAATTTAACTAAGGGGAAATAAAAAGGGAAAGGGGAAAAGGGAGGGGAAAAGGAAAAATAAAAAGAAGGGAGGAAAACAAACAAACAAAATAAATGAAGGCTATATGGAAGTGCAGAGGAAAGAAATTACTCTCTACTTCCCACAAATGAGCCATGATTGACCACGTCCTTGAAGCAAGGCCTCAACGCACGCAGCCGGTGTTCGAGAGGAGGACCGACGTTTTCCCAACGAGAGCCCACCCCTCCCCTCTTCTTCCTGTTTCCACCTTTTATTGCTGAGTGGGACATCACATGGTATGGAATATCCCTTTGATTGGTTTAGGTCAGCTGCCCTAGTGATGTTTCTCTCCTCACCTTTTTGCCCACCCCCTAGGAGGGTTAGAGAAAGGCCCAATGCTGTGCCACTGCTGCTCAGCAGTAGACACAACACTGGTGTGATAACACTGCTGTTCCAGCTACAAGTACAGAGTACGGCACTGTATGGGCTGCTGCAGGGAAAGTAAACATTCCAGCCAGACCCAGTACAGTAGCAAATACCACAGGTTTGCCATCACGTGCTGTTCCCTAATCCATATATCCATCATCATCCATTGCTGCAGGATCATGAAAGGTTAGAGAAGACGACTTAGGTCCAATTTAACAGCCAATGAGTTTTCGATGAGCAGAGCTGCAACAGATTTTATTTCGCCACAAGCATTTTTTTTTCTTTTTTTCTGATATGAAGTCAGAAATTTTGATTTTTTTTTTTTTAAAGACACCAAATGTCACAAAACCTGCAACCAGTTCAACTTAGAGTGATTCTGAATCCTTTCATTAAAACGCTGCACATTTCTGTGTAAATTATTTCTGACTCTTCTGGACAAAAGTGGATGAAATAGTTCTTACAAATTAATAATAAAAGGTTGGAAGCTTTTACTCACACAAACACTAGTGAATTTTCCAGGAAATATTGTTTTGGCAGGGAATTTTCCCAAATCTAAAATAAAGAGAGGAAAAGTTGGGTTCTCATATTAGTTACTGCTTTTGACTGCTGGACAAAGGGAATAAAAACAGTAGTTAAGTGCAAGGTTTCCTTCTCTTCTTTAGTATGGATAGGAATCGTCACTTCGGACCTTTAGCACCTTCAGAAACACACCCAGTGCCATGCAGGTTCCTCTGCAGCTACTTCTAACAATTACTGGTGCTCCTTAGCATGGAAGTTTGACTCAAAACACTCTCCAGATTTAGCTCTTTTGACTGCCCAAGGAGCTCATCATTTTGCTTGTTGCCTTCCATTTTCCTGAACACACCGGGAACGCTGTTCAGAATCTGAATGGATCTGGTCTAAGGAATGGGAAGAAAGCAAAACCAAGGATTAAATTCCAAAAACGCAGTCTCATTTTAAAAAGGACCTCAAAAGCTTTTTTTTTTTTAAACTGACATCTGCTAACAGAGCAATCCAAGCGCTAAACCAACTGAAGTTGCCCCTGAAAGCCTGAATAAAAATGAGTAACTCTGGTGCACTCAGCAGGTCTGTAATAGAAGTTGGTAAGGGTTTTAGATTTCTTTTTTTTTGCTCCAGGGTGCTGGTAAAATTTTTGCATTAAGAGATTTTGAACCTTTTGTACCAAAGAATTAGAGATGCGCTACAGTGCCAGTAGCTGGGGGTCTGGAAATACACACCAACAAGTGTCATAAGCTTTGCCTTTGCTGAAGGAAGATGAATAGCACAAAGAAAATCTGTCTAGTTTGTTTTACAGGCTTGTCTTTCTCAGTACGGAACAAACTGACCTCCCTGGTCTAACTTTGCAGTGCCTATTCTGCCTTTGTCCTGCAGAGAAGAGCAAGAAAGGAACAAATCTATTTTTGCACCCCAAAAACGCATTAGAGGAGGATTATCACACCCACCTAAGGGTACTTCCTTGTTTGTTTATAAAGCACAAAGCATTTCTCTTGGACAGTCTCTGTTGCTGGCCTCTTTTGTGCCTTCCATTTATAATAAAGATATTAAGATGCTTACCCCTTGCTTGTTTTTTTTTTTGTTTGTTTGTTTGTTTGTTTGTTTTTGTTTTTTTTTAAAGAACAGTGGAAGTGGAGAGTCGGATGACAAGCAAGAACAAACACTAGAAACTCCTTGTTCTGCCCCTGCTTTTTAATCACCCAGCATCACCCCGGCTGCAAAACAGCCTCTGCTGATTTACCTGCTTGTTAAAGCACCCCACAGGCTGCAAGTGCGGTGTGCTAGGTGTCAAGTTATATTTAACGGTGCACACGTAACCATTCATCTTCCCACAGTCGAAGCACAGAACAGCCTCTTGCTAACACAACTCATCCCTGCTGCTGCAAGAAACCTCATGGCCTGCAGGAAAACCTCAAGCTAAGAGTTCCAAAGCAAAAGGAGAAAACGCATCATTTGTACTCTTTCTATTTGAGGGAATTCTAGCTGCTAAACGCTGCCTACATCTGAGGACACGTTCTGAGGCTGCCGGGAAGGACACTCAACACCCACTGACAGCAGGAGTGCAAAGATGCCAGCCAAGAAGGCAAAGGTTAGAGATGAATGCTGCCTCAGCTTCCTCCAGCAGCCAGCTGGGGGTCACCTGTCAACACGCTCTCTGAGACTCGGAGCACCGAGTTACCGCAGCCGCCATGTACAGCTGCTCCTTGCTGGCCCAAACTATTTGAAGAGTCTTCAGACTTCAGGGACCTGTTTTACGACAGCCTCAAGATCAAATTCATCTGTTGCTGAAGGCGCTGATCGTCCTGCTGTTTCTGTAGCTGTCAAAGAACAATCCTGAACTGAGGCACTCGTCTGATCAAACAGTGCTTCGGCACAGATTTGTCTTTAGCTTGACACATCAAGGTGAAGAGGAATTGATTCTTGCAAGCAACCTCTCAAGCAGGGATCTAATAAGGTGACCAAAACGACAGATCTGTTGTGCAGATCTGAGCACGTCACTCTGCAGGGAATCACTTTCAAGCCTAAGATGTTTCACCCATCTCCCTGCCCCAGAGCGACACAAGGAAAGCTCTTAAGCAATTGCTAGCCTCTCCTCAGTGCTCACGAGTCCCAAATCACTAATTTTACAATATATAAACCATGGCAGCTGGCACCTAGTTGGCACACGGTGACACTGCACACGTTGGCAGTGCTGTCAGGAGCTGGAAAGTCAGGGGTGAGGGGGTTAAGGGAAAACCACACATCAGTTTAGCAACTTGGCTCCCGTAGGATACTTCCTACGGCAGGAGTTTTAGCAAAGTCCCTCCCTCAGAGGGACCTGCTGGCTAATTAAAACAGGACTTCTGCTGGAGCAGTCAGAAGGCAGCAGGGTATCAGGAGATATCCAGTGGGCATCACCGTCAGTCTGTGGCAGTTTGGGGTCCAGGTATCAGTGGTTATGCGTGGTTTTCTCTGCTTCACTTTCTCCAAAGCTGTGAAAAAATAGTTCTTTTACAGCACTGTACAGTCACACGTTACGGATGGAACCAGCTGCATCAACTTCCAGTACGACGGTGTTGGAAAAAGGTGCCTTTGGTGGTCAGGAGCACAACAGCTCTGGTGAGGTGTTATTTAAGTGTGTTCTTACATCTGAGTTTCCCCATAGCAGTATGTAGCTGAGGGGGTCCAGGTTTCCCAGGTAAGATTGATGTTTTCTCTCCTACCAAGCACCAGCCCAGTATACAAAGCTCTGTTAATAACACCCAAGTGTGTAGATGTTAAACTGAAACTGCTTTTAAACCTATTTGTTGTTACGAAAATAGCTTAATACACCATCTTCACAGGGTAAAAATTCACATGGAAGGACAAAAAAACCCAGAAGTGCTTCCTGAGCTTCAGTTTACCAACAGCACCATCGGATTTAGATCCTGGCCTGGCAGCCAGGATGCAGGGTCTGTAAGCATTGCTGCGATGTGCAAGTGCCAAGGCAGGTTTCTGGCCTGCCCTGAATAAAATACCTTTTTTTTTTTTAATACAAACAGCGTGCCAGGTACGCTGTAATGCCAATGTGCCAGCTCAATAGAGGATGTCAAACAACAGAGGCGTTTATCCTAATTTCTGGCATGAAAACACTTTTAACAGCATTCTTTTCATGAAGAAAACCCTCTCTATCTTCTCCAATGCTCCAGGATCTGCTGCAGCTGCAGCAGCCGCGCTGGTACAACCCACATCTTTGCCAAATCTTTTCAATAATTGTGCTTTACCTCGGCAATGTTGAGGTCACTCCTCTTCCTCCTCCAGCTGAGCAAGCAGCTCGCTGGCTCTGCCACACCGCAGGTGCGGAAGCGAAAGCTGGGAACACAGGAGTCAAACTCTCAGTGCTCACAAAGCCACCAGGGCAGAGGGCTGACACAGAGGCACCCCGGATCCGCTCTCCCTCCCCGCTGCGAGGCTCGCAGCAGCCCCAACCCGAAGCACACACAATGCTTCGCATGGTGATGTCACCGCTGATTCTGAGTCCCCACGTGAGGATCTGCTTCACCACTCTCAACGTTGGTGTTGGTTTTTGATTTTTTTTTTTTTTTTCTTTTAAACATTCTCAGCTTATGGGAAACCATCAGGTAAACCACAGATCGCTAGGGAAGAAGGCCCACACGAGGGAAGTCCGTGCTTTTCTTCCAGGCAGTGGCACGTGCTTGAACACGCCGCGTTCGACAAAGCAGCTCTCCCTGTTTTGCTCAGTGGCAACAGGCACGACTGCAACGCACACAGGTGTAGGCAGCACCTGCAGGTCCCAAACCCTTAACCCGTTTTTAGAGAGCACCAATTTTTTAAGTAGTGCTTTTCCCTTAATCCATGACCCCTTCTTTCCTTTATTTCTATCGGGTGGCTCTCCTCCATTTTCCTCCTCAGTGTCTGAGCAGACACTGGGAATCGTTTCCGGAGGAAGGGCACTGCTGAAGCTCCTCCATCTACTCTCCGAGAAAAGAGAGTATGTTAAAGAATTCATCTTTCCTTTCTTTTCCCTTTTTTAAATACAATTTCTGAAATCAACGCTGCGGCCTGGCAGCAAATACCTACGGGACTAAAGATGATTCCTCATCCTCACTGTAACGTTGTAGTTAACCTCCCAACGAACCCATCTCCCCAGGAAGCGGCCATTTGAGATGGGAAGGGGCAGAGCAAGAGGAAGCTCTCCTTAGCCTAGCTCTTCCCCCAACACCACCTTGCCACCCAGCACCAAATTCAACTCACCTGCTCCGCCCGATCACTCGAACGGGCGTCCGACGCTGGCACACGCCGCAGCGGTGGTTCTGACGTGCCTTAAATCACCTCTCCGCAGAATATCTCGGGTCTGTACGCTCAAATAACGCAGTATTTGAGAAATAACGCCCAGAGCTCACACTCTGAGTGCAGCCCAACAGCACCGAAGCACCGGTAGGCTAAACATTCCAAACCTGGCAACAAGGCTGACCCAAGCAACAGCACGGAACCCTTCTGCACCTTCAGCGTGGACATCAGCGTAAGGAAACACAGACCTCCTCGATCCAAATTTTAAGCGAGAAACGCAAAAGGTCACCCAACCGGCTTGTTTTCAGCAAGCTAAAGGAGAAATTAAGGCGACAACCGGGTGCATCCAGAGTTAGTCAGATCCTGAAGGCAGTTCCTTGGGGGAACGGAGGAGCAACGCGCCAGATGAGGGCTGCCTTACAGCGCACCCCTTAGAGGCACTGCTACGGAAGGAAGGCAGAAGGTTGGAACTCGAAAGAACTTGCAAGGCGCCCGTTAAGGGGGAAATCTTTCATTTTTTTCTCAGCAGAACCTCCCCTCTCCCCCCTACCCCCCCCATGAAGGCAGCCCGGGGACTCATTGCTTCCTTAGGGAGAGGGCAGGGACGGGGCAGGGTGGTGGGACAGATGGCCAGAGGGTCAGATGCACGGACAGACAGACTGCCGGACAGAGGGCCCAGCAAGGCCTGACGAAGGGTTCAGGAGCGGGAGGGAAGGGCAGGGCGAGGGGAAGGGCGGCCCCGGGCCTGACAGGAGACCTTGGGCCTAACCACGGGCAGCAGCTCCGCGTCTCACAGGGCCCAGAAGGGGCTGATACAGGGGAAGGGAACACCCCAGCCCCCAGCCCTGCCTCCAGGCCCTGCGCCCTTCACCCCCCCCCCTCCCCTAAGGGCACCCCGACCCACAGGGCCCGCAACACGGCCTGCTCCCCCTCAGGGCAGCAGAGGGGAGCCCGGCCGGGCAGGAGGCCTTTCCCCTGCCCCCCGCTGGTCTATGTAGGGCTCTAGTTACCGGCGAGCAGGGATTTTTACTGATACTGGCCGGACAACAAAGACTACTTATTAGAGAAGTACAATTCTTTTTTTCCTTGTGATAACTTTTCTTGACCAAAAAACACGATTGTGAATGAGGGAAAATGAAAGATGTAACATGGGAACGTGCGGATACTCACGATGATGCAGCCTTCTATCCGCATGTTCGCTGCGCTGCTGGGATAGCAGCTGCGGGAGCCTGGCAGCAGAGGGCAGTGAAGCCAAGCAGCTGGGATCCTTCTCTGGGGAAGGGGGCACTGAGAAAGAGCTTCCAAACAGGGCACAAGCCCTCAGCCTCTGGAGGCGGCGCCTGTCAGGCGTGAAGGAAAGGGATCCCTTCTGGGAAGATGCTGTGGGCTTGCTGAGGCTCGAAGAACAGACGGTGCTGGCTGCTACCAGCGTGCTGCAGCAGCGGCAAGACAGAGCCGTGGTGGTTTTCCTCAGCTGGGCAGCTGAGCTCCAGCACAAGCGCTCTCTCCCTGCCCCTCCTCCAACGCCAAGGGGAGAAAAGAGGCTGGCAAGGGCTCAAGGGCTGCCAGAAGGACAGGGAGATCACTCCACAAGGAGCGTCACGGGCAAAGCAGGCTCAGCACAGCCTGTTCCAGTCCAGCCCGGGGCCTGCTCCTGAGGGGGCTCTCCACAGGCCGCGGCCTCCTCCAGGCCACAGCCACCTGCTCCACCGGGGGCTCCTCCACCCGCAGGGGGGCCGCAGCGTGGAGATCTGCTCCACGGGGGACCCATGGGCTGCAGGGGGACAGCCTGCTCCACCAGGGGCACAGCCTGCTCCACCAGGGGCCTCTCCCTGCACAGGCCGCAGGGGAACTGCTGCTGTGAGCTTGGAGCACCTCCTGCCTCCTGCTGCACGGACCTTGGGGGCTGCACAGAGCTTTCTCACTCCTCCCTGAGCCAGACGCTGCTGGGCAGCAGCTTTTGTTCCCTTTCTTAGATGCAAGATCTTCTTAAATTCAGTCCAGCCAAGTAGGAAAAGTAAATGTGGACAGCTGTATCTTGGCAAAGAAGATAGTAGGGAGCAAGGAGGTTCAGCAGTCAAGATGGAAGGTGATGCCATGAGGCTTACAGGCTAGTAATGTTCTAGTGAAACCCAGCCTTCCTAAAGAAACCTGCCTACTTGATGTGAATAACAGACTCTGTTCAGCTCTTTCCTAACATAGAAACGGTGCTGACTGCTTCTTCAGAGTAACAGAAGTTCGTGATACTACTGAAATAGTTGTGGTTCAGATGTAGATCTGATTTCTCCTAAGCACACTGAATTCACAACTGTTGATCCTCCAGAGGAGGCTTTGCAATTGAACACCTGGAGAATAGGTAAATTTCCCGCTGTTGTTCTCCTCTCCTCTTGTTTTGTTTTGTTTTGTTTTGTTCCTAGTAGCATAGGCTTAAGACTCTGAAGAAACAGGCTGCTTTTTTCATTTCCAGCACTGGCTGTTCCTCCTGAGCCCCGCCTTCTATTTTTGCAGTCATAGGATATGTGAATGTAAATTCGTGGAGAGAGGTAGAAAACTCTTTCAACTGGTGTTTTTTCGGCTATGTGGGGAGAACAAATAGAGTGGCTTTGAATATTCTGGCTCTTAATCAGAGCAGCATGTGGAGGGAGACAGATGCGTTTGCTTTTTTAGTGCAATGGCTTCAGAAGCAAGAGGGGAAAAAGCACTTTCTCTGGGAGCTGAAGAAGGTGTCCTAATCACAGGAGAGGTTTCTAAATGGCATATCTTTGCGAGGGTTCCTGTAGTCCGGAGGTTTTTGTTTGTTTGTTTGACGTTGGAAGGTTTTACTCTTAATATTCACGTCCTTCAGCAAAAGTGAGAAATGTGATTTTATTTTGTGCAGTGTCATGGACCCTCCGAAATCTCCTGGGAATGATGAATACCTCGCCCAGTACCAATGTGATGACCGTGGAAAGGAGAAAGCAAGAAGATCAAAAGAACGTGACCTCATTTCAAAAGAAACCGTTTTGTACGGCAAAGAGTCTTGTGAGCCTGGTGAGAAATTGCGGCATACTTCCTCTCTCAAGTCTGACACTGAATGTAGCTCTAAAAACCTTTCCTCCTCAGCTGTTACAGAGAGATGCCAAGATACAAAGGACAAGACTAAAACCACTGAGAAAGAGCATTACGAATGCAAGAGGGAGCATGCTCCTAGTGAAGAGAAGGAGAGTCAAAAAGCAGGTCCTTCCAGCAAGAGAAGGGTAAAGTTGAATACAAAGAATACAAACTTGAGCTCCTGATTGGCTTCATGCTGAACTCTGTGCTGTTCTTGTCCTAATCTTGGTCTCTCCATAGATAATATGGTTTAAATCCAAATAGAATCGTGCGATGAGGAAGATCTCACTGCAACAAATTCAACATCTAAAATCAAAGTTGACATTTTCCGTGATTTTCTTCCTGAGCAGAAGTGTGCGGTACTCCTTTTATATTAACGTAGAGATTATTTCAAACAGTCTTGAAGTGCTTGATGACTTAACAGTCTGCAGATTCAAAAAAACCCCGATTTGGTAGACTATTTTTTTCCCAGTTTTGAATGACCACTAGGAAGAAGGTTATTCCGGCATCAAAAAAGTCATGTGGAATGTATCAAAATTTATTGAACCAGTAAGTAAAAATTATATTTTTCTATTAGTTCCATTGTTTCAACTCTTCAGACGCTTATGGATGGCATAGATAACAGAGGGGAGATCGTGGTAATCGGAGCTACCAACAGACTGGATTCTATAGATCCTGCTTTACGAAGACCAGGACGCTTTGGCAGACACTTCCTCTTCAACTTGCCAAATTAAGAGGTGAGAACTTAAATTCAATGTTAGTGCTACCATGGCAAAGTCCAACTTTATAGGAAAAAAAAATAATTGACAACTTGAACAAAAGAGTGACACGTGGAGACACTGCGTTGTTCCATGGAGGGCAAATCTGGTACTGGATATATATGGTCAGGATGATACCACCAAGTAGTTAGTTCTATAATCAAACCTTTCATTCCCAAAGTTGTACCTGTTTGCTTAATTATTTAGTCCACTTGGGTGTTTTCATCATGAAGTTGTGTTTTTGGTCTCAATCCTTCGCTTATGAATGAATAGGGGACGTGTTTGCATTTGATTGTGCCCCGGATCAGTGGTAGTAGCTTGAGTCATAATTCTTTTCTTCTTTATAGTAATTGTAGCAATTGGAAGCATTGTGCCAGAAGTGCTTTCTGTGAATTTACTGACTGGAAAGCAAATGTGATGAAGTAATGAGACTGTCCCAATGAAAGCTTGCTAAGTTTTAGAGAAGTTTTTTGGACAGCAAAGAAATGTTTCTGGATAAATTTTTCATTACAGTATTTTCCTCTGGGTCCTTAGGTCTCGTAGTTTGGAAACTTGTTATTGAAGCTATAAATGCCTTTTCTTTCACTGTAGGTTCCTAGAAAAAGTTCAGTATAACAAATAAGAAATATTCAATTTCCTGGTTGACAATGCAGAGCGTATATTAAATAACTGTAAAATACTTGAAAGTTGAGCAAGTAAGAAAAGTGTATTAGTAGATGAGGGGTTTTGAGGGAGGACTGTTTCTTTTGTCTGTTTGTTTGCCTTTTGGTTTGTTTGTTTCTTGTTGGTATTTTTAAGGAAAACTTGGGACAAGCTAAAATGCAATGATTTTGCTTCAGGGTTGGAAAAGAAATTTTCAGGATTCATACTTGTGACTGGACCCCTCAGCCACCGGACATGTTGCTTGATGAACTAGCTGAGAAATGCATTGGTAAGACTGAAACAGAAACGGATTCTTGCCTGTGACCAAGTTGTAAAGAACCTTAGCTTGTACCAGGCAGTACCCATGCTCTTGTGCCTTGCTGCACAACTAGTCAACGAGGCAGCTGGCACGCCTTCATAGCAATCTGTGTGAGATCCTTTCATCTATTTACTCTTTGTTATCGTTCCTCTTGTTGTCTGAGAACATTAAATGGTTCTGGGGCATCTTCCTCAAGAGTATAGTTTTTGATGAGGAGTCTGCTTCAGCTGCATAAGCGCAGGATATCAGGCAGTGAGCAACATGAAACTTCCCTGCAGAGCGGTAGCACTTTGAATTCCCTGTTAAGCTGTTTGGTTTTGGCATTACAAATTCTTTAAATGTTGCATGTTGTAAACCTGGGCCTTGACCAATGTAACGTTTGATTTTTGTTTGTTAGGAGACTGTGGTGCAGATATCAAATCTTTATGTACTGAAGCTGCGCTGTGCTCTCTACGCCGATGCTATCCTCAGATTTATGCAAGTAGGGAGAAGTTGCTACTAGACGTTAATTCTATTAAAATAAAAGCAAAGGACTTTTTCATGGCTATGAAGAAGGTTGTTCCAGCTTCAAACCGGATCAAGGCTTCACCCGTACAAGCACTATCACCCATTTTCAAGCCACTTTTTCAAAGATCAGTAGAGAATATTTTACAAGTTGTGCAGAAGATCTTCCCGCATGCACAGCTTGCACTAAAGGAGGACCGACAGCAAGGTATAACCACAGCATCCACTTCTTTATAATTCTGCTAAAGCAAAAACTTGCGGTTTGTGCAATCAACTTATAGCTTTCAGACATAATGGTGGTAGAATTTTATTATTTGCATGTGCATGTCTTTTTTTTGGGCAAGTCTGGAATACAACGCATAGGTTTTATTGTGGATTCGAAACTGAAATGCCAAATGGAAGCTCTGAATGACTCAAAACACAGTAAAGGACGATGCGTTCTCTAATGAAGCATCCTGCTTCTGACGGCAGCTAAGATAATTAGCATTTGTAGAGGTTGACTTGAGGTTTGAAGTATAAGGCACCTATTTTTCTTTAAAAAATCAAAACTCAGATCTTTGGAGGGGAAGCATTTCTAGGTCAATGTTTCTAATTCCTTTCTGAAGAATGTCAGGACCAGGATACAAGTATAACTGGTCTAAGCTAAATATTGTTTTAGCTATCATCATTTTTAACCAGTCTCCTAATTTAAATGTTTGTGGATCGTACTATACACGTGAGATCAATTAGCATTGATATTTACTAGATGAATGGAATTCTGTGGCCATCACATCCTTTATCCCCGTGCTTTCATTGTGGGAACCTCCTCCAGAAAGAAATGGTCTTGTTTGTTTTTGTTTTATTTTAGCTATTTAGCAACTGCAGAAATTGTTCGTAATCTCCTTTATTCTAAGGGGGAGAAAAAAATCACCAAGAGTAGCGTACCTTATACGTACACATCAGTGGGACTTAGTACAGCTTTGTAGGGCCTCGTGCCATCTCCTTAGATCTGTGGTGGGCTGAACTCTAGGAAGTAGCTTTCAGTGTGTGCTCTCAAATGAAGAAAGGGTTTTGGCACTGATTTAGAAGCTGTATTAATGGAAGAGAAAGAGACCAAGGCTATTCAGGAAAGTTAACAAACCTCTTTTGCCTTTCAGAGCATTTCAATCCTATTTTACAAGATGATATGTTTGACAGTGATGACGATGCATCCTTGGTTTCTGGAGATGAATTAAAAGATGGAATGCCTAACGGACCAGAGAAAAATTGCCTCTGTTTCAGCAGGTAAAGAAAGATAGATCCCTGTTACGTTTAAATTCTCAGGTCTGCTGAGTCTTTGTAAACAGTTCCAGCTGTTAAAAGTGCGAGGGGTGGTAGACGAAGGGGCAACATCAAGTTTGTGTGTTGAAGGGGTGCTTGGTATTCACAAGAAGAAAGGGTGGAGGGACTAAAGTTGTAATGAAGTTGCTCTGAATGACCAAATTGAAAAGCCCAGGCTTCTCTTCGTAAGCCAAAGTGATCCGTAGACTACCAGAACACGTTGACTTAATCCATGGCATTCTTTGAAAGACTCAAGACCACATAAATGTGCAGTCTGTCGTTTTAGCTAAAAATACCCCAACTTTGTGGGTTTGTGTTGCCACCTTTTGCCCTTCTGTTTTCCAGGATTGTTAAACCAGTAGTGAATTATGTAGCAGAAAGAAAACTGAGAAAGGGCTTGTTAAAACACCTTGAGAAAAAATTGAATGGTGTCTTTATTTGTTAAGCCACCAAGTTGTGTTAATCTTGTGATATTTTAGTATGGAAGTCATGCAAGCCCACAGTTGGAAAGTTAGATCATGTTGTCACAGCTGGATCAGTTATTTTTCTCAGTTTCTATTGCTGTGCTGTCCAGAAGATTTTCTGTGCTTTAGAGCAAGGCTAAGTCTCTAGCATCTTTGATTTAAGCCAGCAGAGGTACAGCCTGATTGTAGTGGGGAAACAAATGGTCCTCACCAATTTATTTTTAAATAAAAATAAATTTATAATAAAGTAAATAATAAATATATAATAAATAATAAATTTATAATAAAGTAAAGCAAGATTGCAGGGATATTAATTTGCAGTCTTGGTTTAGCAAAGAATAGGAAACACAAGGGAAGAAGGTGAAACAATTGGAATGAGTGAATAACTTAACTGGAAATCTTACATGTATTTAATGTACCGCTGCCATTTGGATTATTTGGGGAGGGAAAAGAAAGTCTATAGGAAAATTACTTGGAACATCTGTGTGTCTATTCAGCACCTCATTTATAAGCTTGTTTTCTTAACTCTTGTTCTAGGAGTGCTTTCTGCGAACCAACATCATGCCAGCCCCGTCTGCTAATAGTAGGAAAAGAAGGGTACGGCCAGGTTTCTTACGTGGCACCCGCGGTGTTGCACGCTTTGGAGAAGTTTCCCGTTCACACCCTGGACCTTTCTGTTCTGCTTACAAACGTTGCACCGCCAGAAGAAATCTGCGGACAGGTACCTTTTTTCTTTTTCTTCTCATCAGATTCACTGACTGTATGTAAAGGATCAATGGAGTTGCAAGTAAGGTGAGCAAAATTAATTGGTAATGTAGGTGGCCTTGTTTTAATGTGCTGGGATGTTTGCTTCTGTCTGAAAATCCCCTTTTCTTTTAGACAGCACCACAAACAATCTGGATGTTGTACATGTCCACATTTTCCATACCCAGTTTTACAGTGAGACTGTTGCTAGCAGCTCAGGAAGCTGGGCGGTGTTGCTAATAAACATCTCTTTGTGGAAAGAAATGCTGCTCATGTCACTGGGATCCAGAAAGTAGTTCTCATTGCCTCCTAAGACTGTGTGCTCCCAGTAGATGGCTCTGTATCAGACTGCATGTCGGCTACTTTTTGTAGCCTTCTTCTAAATTATATTAGTAAGGCAACCAAGGTTTGGGGCTTCTGTTTATTTTGTTTTCGCACGGACATACACAACTTGTGCTGTTGCAGTATGTGCAATAAAAGCATTAACATTCAGAAAACACTTCATTTGCACGGTGATGTGGTTTTAACTAGAAAAAATGAACAGATTTGGTGTTTTTACTTTTAGGCAGGAAATCCATTTTCTTGTTTGGCATCACTACCTTAAAATATTTTTACCTTTAGTGGAAACGTTTGAGAGCCATACAAGTAAGGACAGACATGTTACATGACTGAATACTGATGTGTCCCTTAAGAGGGACATTTCCTTTCTTTGTTATGCGATGATTGTGGCTGTGGCCATATAGCTACGGTGTCTAGCCACTGCCTGAATATATCCTTCCCATCTTCTGACTAGAGTTCTCGGAATACTGATAATCTGAAAGGGTGCACAGAGAAATTCCTTATGTGAAAGGATGCTTGCCACTCTGTTCACGCAGTTTCATTTCATGGGGCAGTCAGATGGCTATGTAGCTATGTATTAAGAGGTTCTTGTACGTGTTTTAGTTTTCTTACCCAAGCTTTCCTTTTCACTAGCTGATCCGAAATGCTCAGAAGACAGCACCAAGCACTATTTATGTCCCAGATATCCATTTATGGTGGGACAACGCTGGACCTGCCTTGAAACTTACTTTTCTAACTCTACTACGTAACATTCCATCATTTTCGCCAGTTTTGCTGCTTGCTCCGTCTGATGTACGTCACTCAGATCTCCCAGAAGAGGTATTTGTCAATACTTTCCTTACTATTTCTTCAGTGTCTTGTAATTTATGAATGCTTTCAGCATCAAAATGCTGTGCTTTCTTAAATGCATGCTGTTATTACTCAGGCACCCTAACAAATCACTTAAAATTTGCTTAGAGAAAAAGAATACTGTGAAAGCATCTGCTTCAGGTTTTTTCTGAATCAAGCAAGTGACTTTCACCCCCTTCTCACACATGCAAATAATAAATTAATACAATAATTCTGGTGGCTACAAAGTGGTTCAGTGAAGAATATGCAGTGCTTGAAATGACAAGAGGATGTTTTTACTAAAGAGATGTCTTCTGACAGTCTGCCATTCCATGCTATGTTGGGTAAACTGCTAATAATGCAATTTAGTAGAGAATTGAAACACTTTGATTAAAAAATAAATAAATAAATCAGTTTCTTTCTTCATATAGGCCAAAGCTTTCCAAGCTGGAAAGCTGAGTTCCAATTTCTGCTAAAGTAACTTTGGAATCGAATTCTAGTTGTAGTCCTAAATAAACTGTAGTAAAAGTATGTGCAGAACTTCATTGACTTCTGAGAGTTTACATTAAGGGAAGGTGCCCAAAACAGGACCACGCTGTTGTCATTCTGATGATTTGGTCTCAGTCATTGGGGGAAGAGAACGGGTCTTACCTAGACGTGTTTATTATCAACTGCTTTGAAAGTGCTTGAGTTCCCACAGAAGTTTTTGTACAGGCTGTAAATTCCTTCTAAAATAAGTAGTGAAATTCCTCACCTACCTTTTATTACTAGAACTTGAAAATGGAGGAAGACGTAGAGGTACTAGCTACTTCAGACACCTTTTGGTAGAGAAATAAAAACTCAGCAAAAAGCCCTCACTTGTCTGCTGAAGCCTTTCTCTTCCCTCTATAGCCATAAAGGTTCTAAGTAAAGGCTGCAGCAAGGCAAGTAAATACAAAGGAGGCACTGTTGGATGTGGTGAAAGCCATTACTTTACCAGTGTAGCGTACAATCCCTTCAGCGAGCATTAATTCTACAGGTGATTCTTAAAGGTGATATTTGAATTTGCCGTGCCAGCCTGTGAAAATGTAGCCTTTTAAGGCCAGGAAGATAACTTTTTTCAGTTTGTGTTCTTCAGGTTATTCTTAATTTGAAAAGGTACTCGTCTTTTTGGAATAGAAGATGAGTTTTTTGTGGCCTTAAATCTGAAATGTCTCTCGTCCTTCTGCTTTAGATCCAAAAATTATTTAATAAGGAATTTGGAGAAGTGTGCAATATTGAGTTGCCTGGTAGGGCAGAGAGAGCATCTTTTTTTGAGGACCTAATTCTAAATGAAGTGGCTAAGCCTCCTGTAAAGAAAAGAGGTGAGGAGGATATGAGAAGTACATCTAAAACTTTCCTATCGAAGTTACTAGCTCTTTGGGCTTTGCTTTGGTGGTCATTTTCTGTCAGTAATTTGTCATATGCTTGTATTTGAGTACTGTAAATTGGCTAATTTTTCCTGATGAATTGAAGTTGATTGGACATTGGAAGTCGTGCCTGTAGCACCACCAGCTGAGCCTCAGAAGCCACAAGAGTGATCCCCACAAAAGTAGGGATGTTGGAGGAGGAAGAGGAGGATACCTTGCGTGACCTTAGAATTTTCTTGAGGGACGTTACTCACAGACTTGCCACTGACAGACGTTTCAGGGAATTTGCAAAGCCCGTTGACCCACAGAAGGTAAAGTAGTGCTGATCTGTGTGTGTCTGTAACTTCTCAGTGTTCGTATTTCTCAGCGTTTTGGGTGAGGTTCAACTTTGTTTTTAGGGCTGCACTGTAAGGATTTTGCAAGAAGCAGAGGCAGTGCTTTTACTTCTGCTGACTCTCAAATGTGTCTTATGGGATTATTCACTGAAAGCCCTGGTTTCATTCTAAAAAGCCAGTCCAAATGCCAACACAGTTTCCTCGTGAAAAGGCTTTGATATGTAGGCGTGTCACAGCACTGAAAAGCACAGAGATCTTTCCTTATAATTACAAACAGTATTTACAGGACTACTTTAATGAAGTCTGAAGCCCTTTATTGGACTGTCAGTTCCTGTGGGAACAGGAATAAGAGCAGCAGTTTGTAAAAATAAGTTTTGAGATCCTGTTCTCTGTTTCATCTGGAACTCCTCAATAGGAATCAACCATAAGTGCAGTGTGTTTTCTTTTTCCTCCAATTGGCTGCTTAGATGCCTTTTTCTCCTTAATTTATGAGATAAGCCTAAACTAGGGGCGTATATTTCAAAGACAGATGTAACTTGAATATACCTGCGGATCAGCAAAGTTGTCTTCATGTGGGCCTCCACTGGCTTTTCTTCCCCTTTTCTCCTAGGTTCTTGAGCTGTGAAAAATCTAGACAGATACATATGTCCTCATCTGAACTGGTCATTAGTCTCCTCTTCTGGTCTGAGGGAAGAAATGAGCACCTCAGGGCCCAGTTATCTCATTCTAAAGTAGATGCCTGCAATAGGTACTTCACAGGTGCAATTCATGCACCTTTTCCTCAATGTCGACAACAAAGAGAATGCCGGATGGCTTGCTCAGCTTTCACTGTTGTGATTTTCTGAAGCAAAGTGAAATGAATCTCCCACCCTCAGTGTTTCTTCTCTACCATGCACGTGCTTCTGACCTCCCTACTTCTTGTTGTCCTCTCCTAGCCGCTCTAATGAAAAATGAAAGAGCCCTTCCATTTTTGAGAAGCAAACTGGTTAATTTCAGCGTCTTCTCATGCATCGCAAATGTTCAGGGTTTTTAGGAAGTCGTTTATTTAAAGTTTTCAGAATAATTTTGGTAGACAGTGTGCAAGGTTAAGAAAACCTCTGAATGCTTGTATTTGATCTGCAGGTACCTGACTATGCCACAAGGATTAAAGAGCCGATGGATCTTTCAACAGTTCTGACTCATATTGACTCGTGCCAGTACCTCGCTGCAGGAGACTAGCTGAAGGACATCGATCTAATCTGTAACAATGCCTTAGAGTACTACCCGGATCAAAGATCTACAGGTGAGGATGTGCTTTTTAGCCCTAGTTTAAAAAATCTGTCAAACGTATAGATGGATAAATGCTGTGTGCGGACAATAGACTTCGGATGGATTAGATGATTTTGGATGTCCAGACTGTAAATATTTTATCATTTTGCTACTTGGACATGGAATTGTGATATAAGTGTTCCCAAGGAACTAGTGCTTTTGTTTTAATTAACTTCAGTGTTGTTATGCTGAAAATATTCACTGAGAGAACCTTTCGGAACCAACCTATGAAGAAAGCAATTTTTTTCTGTGATCAAAACAGTTTCATTGGTTGGTAGACAACATTCAGTTAAAGTGTGTAAAATTTCAGATCGTCACAGCGCCTATGTTTTGCAAGACACTGCATATTCAATGGTGAGGAACGAGACGGATACAGAGTTTGGACGACTTTGTGAACAAATTAAAGAATCTCGTGAGAAAAGAGGTACGTGCTTTAACGCTAAGGATTTGAAGACTTGTCTCTGCATTTGTAACTGAAAATGCACGACGAAGATCTTTGGTATCTATTCTTTCTTGCAAGGTTGCACCTCTGCAGCGTGTGCTCCATGCGACAACTCCAAGTCACCACAGCAGAACCCTGCTACTGAAGACGAGAAACCAGATGAAGAGAGTAATGAAAATGAGGAGGTGCCAGCGGCACCTGTAGATGCCAGTACACCCATTTCTAATGGCAAGTTGCATTTTATTCAGCTGCTCTTGTCGTTCATACCTTCTCTGTTCTTGAGGCGTAACAGGTGTCTCTGATGCCTGGCTCTTTATGGCAGAGGTATTTTGTTTTCAAATTGACTTCCAAATGGGAGAGAGAAATCCAGAGGTCATTCATTCAATATAGTGATGAATTAAAGTTCAAAGAAAGTTGGTTCATTTGATGTACTCTTACTGGAACTTCATTTTGTAAACAGAACGACCCCCCACTCAAGGATATGACAGCTTCCCTCCCGTACTAAAAATGATAGTACTCACCCTTGTAGGAGCAGCAATGTGAAGAAGATCAAGGGCAGTAAGAAGGGTTCGAAGCTTTGATATAACAAGCCTTACACTTTTTTTGACAGAGCTCCTAATAAGCATCTTTAGCAAGGTCTGGAGATGGGAGAAAAACTCAAACTAGATTTTAATTCTAGGATGTATAATGTCAAGCTTGACTGTTCCTCTGAACAGTCAATTGAATTTAATTTTTTTAAATTTAAATTATTAATTTAGTTTTTTTAATTTAAATTCAATTGAATTTAAAGTTTTGAATTTAAATTCCAATTGAATTTATTGAAAAAAATTCCAATTGAATTTAAAGTTTTTGTTGTTGTTTTTCACGAAACACTAAGCTTATGTGAAAGGTTTTGCTGCAATATCTTTTTGCCAAGGATATTAAGCTCAAGTTATCCACAAGAAAATGGTGGGGAGAGGGAAGCTTTAGTTTTGAAAGCTTTTTTTTTTTTTTTTCTCTCCAGGTTGTTCTTGAGCACAGCAGCGTTTCAGTGTCTGCCTGCCATTAGTTGCCCCACTACCAAGTCAGGAGGGTCAATTAAACTTGCGTGAGGCAGAATTTCTTTATCTGAATCTACATGGTTCACATAAATATATTCTTGTTTCCTTCTTTCCCTAGGATTATTCTTCTCCCAGTATTGAATGTTTCAACGGACACCGTTTAAGATCAATGAGCAAAAGCATCCTGTGGTGTTCAGTCTCCAGCTTTGAAGAAAGTATGGCGATACTGAGGGGAAATGTCAAGAGAAGATGCTTTTCAAGGTACTGTATTTCTATATGTTCAATCTCTGTTCGATTTGTAGATTGAAAAGCAAGAGAGAAAGCATGTGCAGTGAGTTGTGGCCTGATAAACCTCCGGCTAAAATCAGCAGAGGCCTATGAGCATGCTGATGGCGTACCAGTACCTTAAAACTAGAGTCCCTCTTCTCAGTGAAAGTCTCCCGCTTTTCTAAAAAAAACTGTGTTTTTTTTTTCCCAACCCCTTTGAGGTGTTCTTGTGGTTTAGCCCGGCCGGCAGCTAAACACCACACAGCCCTTCTGCAACCCTCCCACCTCCCTCTCTGGAATGGGGGAGAGAAATGGGAAAGTGAAGCCCACGAGTTGAGATAAAGACAGTTTATTAAGACAGGAAAATAATAATGATGATGATGATGATGATGATAGTACTGCTACTAGTAATGTGTACAAAACAAGTGATGTACAATGCAGTTGCTCACTACCCGCTGACCAGTGCCCAGCGTAACCCCTAGCAGCCCGGCTGCCCCGCCCTATCCATGGTGCAGCGTGTTGCCATAAGGCATAGAATTCTTTGGCCAGTTGGGGTCGGCCATCCTGAGTCTGTCCCCTCGCAGCTGTTGCTGTGCACCGATTCTGATCGCCAGTAGGACAGTGAGACACCGAAAGGTCCTTGGCTTGTTGTAAGTACTGCTCTGCAGCAATTGAAACATCGGGGTGGTATCAGCACTCTTCTAAACATCCTTTCACACATTCTAAGCCAAAACATAGCAACCTACCCGCTACTAGGAGGAGAACTAACTCTGTCCTAACTGAAACCAGGACATGTATCTTTTCCACTTGGGTGCTATTGCTCATAATTTTGAGAATTCAACATGAGCAAGCTAGGAAATGTGGGTACATACAGAACCGCGTGTATATGGCATGCAACAGACTTGGGATGTGGATCCTGCGTGAGGCCTACAGGCTTCTCTTTGTATACCATGGAGCACTGGCTTGTAAACATGGTGAAATTTCCCATCCTTGATGGGTCTAATACAACAAGTCTTTTCTCCCTTCTCTGCCCTGTCCTCTTTCTTAATGTAGGCAGTTGAGAAAGCCAAAATTGGAACGAAAAAAAGAATATAACACAGGTAAGTGGCTGTAAGTCCCCGGGATACCTATTTGTGCTGGTTACTGAAGAGGATGGCACTTGGTCACTCCATGGCTTTCATTTGGCCCCAAAGCCTTCTGTAGTCAGCTGAATTCACTCCTCAGTGACTTTTCTGTGAAGAGAGGTAGGTGCAAATAGGAGATTTTATGAATTCCTTGGGGAGGGAGCAGTGTGAATTGCAGCTTGGTAGGCACAAAGCAAACTGTTCTAATTGTGCAAAGTAAATCGATACTTGATAAGTTCAAACTCAGTTTTATAGCTGGCAAGCACAAAAGTAAACCTTAGCTGTGATCCTAGCAGCACAGTGGTGTAGCTCTTCCCTTCCCCTTGTCCTCTTGGCTCTTTTAATGACAGTGCAAGCAACCAACCTGTGCCAAAGGGTGCTGTATGGCAAACAATGGGCAGGCTTTTTTCTAAAAAGCACGAGTTTGAGTTATGTGGTGTTTGGGTGTTTCTCTTGAAACGATTCTTCCTTCCTTGAGCTGTTAGATCCTAATGCAGGAAATGGAAGTGCTGCATGCATAAACAGAGTAATCAAACATACACCTCTTAGGAAGAGGCTTGCAATGTCATAGTGTTTGTTTTGAGCACTGTTAGATACAGTTTGACATGAATGGAGTGAAAACACCTTAGAGAAAGGTGTTGATTGTTCTCACTTTTCCAAGACAGAAATAACTGGAGTAGATTTCCCTCCTGCGTGGAACAAAAGTTGCACGTTTGTTTTTGTCTGGCTAGCTTTCGGTCTCTTTAAAAATTTCCCTACAGGTCCCAGTTTTAAGTAGACAGTTTAAACGTGCAGAGCGATAAAGAAGTGGAATGCAGTGGTTGTGACAACAACTTCTGACCTGAAACGTAAAGAAAAATCAATCCACTTCAGGGTGCCTTTTTTGTCTGTCTGTTTCCATTTTACAAGAGCAACGGTGAAATAAGGAGAATCCCATCTTCACTGTTTCAAAATCCTTTGTTTCTGCGTTTCAGTCACCAGAACACTGAGGAGTAGAGCTGGTGCAAAAACTGTGAGACGAGTCCACGGAGAAAACAGGGACTTGGAGCTGCGCCGCAGCTGTAGAGTCGGACACAGTCGGTACTCGACTACTAACTCGTCCATTCTATTTGACAAACTTATGACAAAGTAAGTCATCTTTTCTTGCAGACCTCTTAGAATGATCTTTCTTAGCAAGCCTTTGCACTATGGCATGATGTTGGCCTCGACTTGCTCTTTATTTTGACAGCAAAGAGGTATGGCTGCTCCTGGCATTTCCTTCCTGTTTACAGGGAGACACCGTTACCTGGCTAGATAAACAGATTTTCTTGAAGGTGCTATTTCAGCATATAAGAATTGATTTAAAAAACAACCAACAACAACAACAACAACAAAAGTGCTTCATGGCTTGCTAGTTTTGTAATCTCACATTTCTCCAGGAATACTTAATTTGCTGCATTTCACCATTACACTCGTCAGCGCTGCTGATTCTGGTTTATCACTATTTGCATTGCAAATCTCCTTGTCCAAAGCTTAAACTGATGTATGCACTGCTTGAAAACAAAACCTGAAGTTGCAGAGCAGAAGACTCAAGTCATTATGTTAGCCGCTGTGTAACCATACTGCTTTCCAAGCATAAGATGTCCAGCTTATTTTGTTTCTATGAAGAGTTTAAACGGCTCCCGTTAAGCAAAGATGTCCCCACACTGATACTTACTATTAAGCAAGGATTCCACCTCCTTTGGCTGAGGTCTGCTCCCTTACTCATATTCGAACATTCATCCAAGTAGCCTGCAATTCCACACTCTCGGGGGAAAGTCCATAGAATAGAAAAGGTTCCTCCAGTCTCTTCCTCAGCCTTTTTTTGAAGCATGCAATAAAGCAAAACATTCACAGGCTTCCCTTCCATGCAAAAGAAGGCAAATTAGTAAGACAGGAGCCACAAAACTGATTGTCCTTTAAAGTTAAAATGAGATTTGAAATAGATCGAGTTAGCAAGTGTTGTAAGTCTGTAGCTAAGTCTGGTTTTGCCAATGCAGCACAATTCCCTATCACGTAGCCAGAGCTGCTTCTGTAGCTCCAAGAAGCAAAACTGCTTTGACAAAATACTGTGTCATCAAAGCATTCGTTGGCTCAGTAGGCACGGCTCAGGTTCAAGAAGTTTGTGAAAAAATGAGTACTAACAGAAGCAGCAGGGTCCAAAGAAACACTTTATGTCCCCACTGCGAAATGAGGGGCTTTACCTTGAGTGTTATGCACACTGTCAATAGAAAAGCACTGTAACAGAATCTGCCACGGCAGTTTGCATGTTACTGAAAGACCATCAGAGTGGGACTGCAGCAAGATCATTGCGAAGTTACAAAAAAAACATGTGGGGGTGGGAGTTTAGTTGCGTTCGATAACACAATCTTAGATAAAGATTTTGGTCTTAACGTAAAAGTAAGGATGTCTACTGATCTCTTCAACTCCAACAACTGAAGCCCAAGTCTGAAAAATCGCCTTTAAGAATGCAAAGAAAATATTTAACTCTTCTGTATGTTCATACTTCGCTATCAAGCAAAGGAATGAATGCTGATGCCTTAACTATGTAGGGCTGTAGCTTACAGAGAGACTACACCTTCCTGTTTTTTTCCCTTTAAAAACGTTAAATGCACGTGAAATTATTTGGGGGTGTTTTCACATGCAAAGCCTAATGCAGTGCATGCAAGCCCTGTCATCTTCTTCCTCTAGTAGTGTCGCGTTAAGGGGTGTAGCCGATTGACCGTCACGGGTCCCGTCGGATTCAGGGTGCTGAACTATCACGGTCATGGATTCACCAACAACGCAGTACGGCCTCGCTCTAGTCGCATTCAAGGAGAACTCTCACAGCTAGGAAGAATGCAATTAAGTGCAATTTCTTACGGCGACAGGTACACAGGTTCTTTGGATTGTCAGTGATAAATTCACCGTCTGCAAAAGCAAGCTAGCATGCATGAAATGCACAGGTACACAGCCTAGGTATTAAGACATTAAAAAGCATCAAAACTCTAGAGATTTCTAAGATTCCACAGAGACGCCTGGTATAAGCAAGCGTTCAGATCTTACCCCACGGCGTCCCAATGGAGTGGGGGTGGGGGAGTGAGAGGCTCAGCCTGTCGAGTGATGTCAGAAGGAATCCTTCCTGATAGTATCTTCCCTAACATCCCCTTTCTCTTAAAGCAATTGATATTATTTTCTATCTTTAAGGTGGAGCTTGAGTGACTCTAGTCATGCATATCTTGGTTGTGCTTGGTAGAAATGATCTCACTTGCGTTTAAAGGTACAGGCTCTGAGAAATTCCAAGGGCGTGCTCAGTGAGGGGTGGTTGCACCTTGGAGGCGGGTAGCTTTTGGGATGGAGGTGTGCTTATGATGCCTAGTCGCTTAAGGCGATTACTCCACAAGTAGTAACTTAGTGTTGATTTAACTACAGCATATCTAAAACATAAGAAGGATGTTAGTATGGAAGAAGCCGATGAAACCAGTCCTTAAATCTTACTACTTATTGTGCGTGAGCAGACTGGCGTGAGTTTTAGCTATACTGGCAAATATCAAACCACACCTGTGTCGTCCCAAAGCTGGGAAAAAAAAAAAAAAAACAAAACCAAGGAAATGTTGAAGCAAATAGGGAGGCCTGTAGCTTGTGCAGTCTTTTAGCTGAGAAAATAAAGAAGGAGAGAGACAGGTAGCCTTGAGCTAGCAGAAGCAAGGAAGAGAAGGGCTAAAAGGGAAAAAACAGGAAGGAGAACACCAGCTCCAGACTGACCTATAGTAACCTTTTTCTCATTAAGGGTCATTAGCACATTAAAAATCACACCTGTCAAAATGCTAATCTATGCTAATGTGGGATTCGGTGTGTGTCCCCCCTCTCCTGTTCCCCCTCCCCCCCCGGTATTCCTCTGTAATGCACAAGCTCAGTGGAGATAAGTTAGGTGAGCTGTAATAACCAATCCAAAGGAGCCAAAGAGAGAGTTTTCACAAGTTTCCTGTGTATAAATGACGGTGATTCGAGTCAGAGGTGTGCTTGCTTTGCGAAAGATGGCCAAGTACCTGACTCTGCAGAGTTCTATAAGTAATTATATAATTAAAAGACCTTCGTGTGCATTCCGACTCTGGGTGCTTATTGGCGCGGTGCACTCTGCACGAACCTGCAGACAACATCTGTACTCAGTGTCATGCCTACAGACAACCCTCTGCTGTTTATTTATTCCTGCATATTTTTCTGTGCATTCAACACAACCCCTTTGGCACAACTAGTTAACCACGTAGCTGCCAGTCCACCACTCAGTTGCACTTGTGAAGAGGAAAAGCTATTTCCGTCTACTGTAGGAGCACATCCTCTAAATGCAAGCTTCACTCAGCTGGTCATTTACTGCAGGACAAGATTTGAAAAGTGTTGTTGAGTTCTGGGTTTCCTGCTTACAGGAAAAATTAAGTGCTAGATCGCCCTCTACTCCGCTTTGTCTGCTGCATTTAATGAGATTAAACTGATTTCGTTTGCTCCTCCGTTTATGGACAATGAGCTGAAGGAACAGGTACAGCACATTAGCCTGGAATGCCTTCCCTCCCAACCAAAGTAAACTGGAGCTGTAACTAACACAAGCAAAAGCAAGGCTTCTGTGTTTTCAGCTGAATAAAGTTCCAACAAAATCATCCTCTGGGATTTGAAGCTTACTTCACATGACATGCCAACGACTCTTTTCCCTCTATTGTAAAGCGGATCCCTGCTGTTAGTTGCTCTAGAAGCAAAGGAATCATCGGTTTGGTTACCAAATAGCCGCTTCTGCAAACGAGAAGTGTTGTGCTCTCTCTTCCCTTTGAATGACTCCACACTTCTCATCAGCTACTGGATTGCTGACCTAGAATCAGAGAACATCCCAAGGTGGAAAGGACTCCCAATAATCACCAAGTCCAACTCGTGGCTCCACACAGGACCACCCCAAAGTGAGACCCGATGTCTGAGAGCATTGTTCAACACTTGTTGACCTCCGTCAGGCTCGGTGCCATGAGCAGTGCCCTGGGCAGCTGTCTCAGTAGCCAGCCACCCCCTCAGCGCAGCACCTGAGGCGCACGGGGCTCGGCGGGGCGGCCCGGGAGGGGAGGACGGCGGGGCGAAGTGGCAGCTCCCTCAGAGCCGTCTCCCCGCCGCCTCGGCCGCATGTCGTGGCTTTTTCATGTCGGGGCTTTTTCATGTCGTGCCCTCGGTCTCTCGCCGTGGGTGAGATGCTGCTCCCCAGCGCGGACCCCTTGCGCGCGGGGCCTGCCCGCGGCGGCGGCGGGAGGGAAACCCCAACCTCAAAGCCCTCCCGGCAGGGAGAGCTCGGGGTGAGGGCCGATCTGGCACCGACAGTAAACACACGCCGGAGGAAACGCTCTGGTTTTAGCCATGAGCAGCGCGGCCAGGTTCAAAAGGCGTCACGCTGGAGCTCCGAGTTCGGCGGCGTTCCGAGGCCGTTGTGGCGGTTGTGGAGACGGCCCCGGCTGAGGTGGCTGCTGCTGTCGCTGCTGTCCCCTCTGTCCCTGCTGTTGCCGCTGTTGCCGCTGTTCCCGGACCTTGGAGACCCCCGGCGGCTCCCTGTGCCAGGCCCTGTGGCCCCGGGGAGCTGCCCGCCGCCTCGTCGGCCAGCCCGGCAGCAATCCTGCCAGCACAGAATAGCCCACTGCGTTTCAGGGTAAAGTGACGATTAATTTCTATTTCCTGGCCTGGGTGCTGCTTTCTTCTTTAAGGAAGCTTCAAGGTTAAAGGTTCAACTCAGTTATGTCAGGGTTCAACTCCGTTTCGTGAAGGGGCTCTTGTACGAAAGCTTAAGCTGGGATTGACTCTCTGCTAAGCGGAGGCCAAACGTGGACCTACTGAGAAGCAGGTCCTAAGTGATAACATTTTCTAAAGAGACTGCTAAACACATCTGAAGAGTGCTGCTGCAGAACTCTGAATGGGGGGATAGCAACTGTCTTAACTGATCTGGAATCTTGAATTTACTTTTCAATGGACAAGAGGTGTGTCTCTCAAGGCAAACAAAGAGAGTAGTAACACCCTCTCTTGTCACTCATGTCAACATAAATTTATGCTCAGAGCGTAGGTGTAGGAACAGCATCGGTATGTATATGGAACATCGGGAGAGGAAGCTCTATCGGTATTTACAGTTTTTCTACTATCTTGCCAGAGAGACGTCATCTCCAAATGAGAAATGGATGTATTTTGAAACAGTGGTGGTGGATCGGATTTCTTCTTTCTAGTGTTAATATTTGCTCTTGAATCGTACTTAATACCTGGTAACACCTCAATCAGTTGTCAAAAATAAACTTAAAAATGTGTAAGGCTTATCTCATTGGTCAGTATAAAGATCAAGGTCTTCGCTTCGCTTTGCTTCCCTTCCCTTCCCTTTTTTTCTTTTTTTTCTTTTTTTTCTTTTTTTCTTTTTTCTTTTTTCTTTTTTTCTTTTTTTTTTCTTTTTTCTTTTTTTCTTTTTTCTTTTTTTCTTTTTTCCTTTTTTTCTTTTTTTCTTTTTTTCTTTTTTCTTTTTTTTTCTTTTTTTCTTTTTTTCTTCTTCCCTTCCCTTCCCTTCCCTTCCCTTCCCTTCCCTTCCCTTCCCTTCCCTTCCCTTCCCTTCCCTTCCCTTCCCTTCCCTTCCCTTCCCTTCCCTTCCCTTCCCTTCCCTTCCCTTCCCTTCCCTTCCCTTCCCTTCCCTTCCCTTCCCTTCCCTTCCCTTCCCTTTTCATTTCCCCCAGTATTGTTTTTCTGTTCTCCTTCTCACTGCAGTCTTGATTTTGTTTCTTGTCCCTTAAGTATGTTTCCAAAGTGTTGCTGAAACATTTTCCCTTTCAATCCTAAAAAAGGAGCTGTCACTGGTGAAGAACGGAGCTTATCCCTGAGCCCAGGAGCTGTCACCTTAGTCTTCCAATCGGACAAGGACGACTTCATTTCTCATGTAAATGCATTTGTCAGGTTTGCGTATTGTTTTTTCAGGAATGGAAAGTGTGTATAGAATGGATTTAAAATCAATTTTAAATGTAAAACGTCAAGGCAAAAAAGTTCTAATTACAACCTCTGCACACAATTTGCCAGCTGTGGGACTAGGAGTTTTCTTATTTACTGTGTTTTGTTTAACGTGTCTGAAGTTTAATGGATAGCAATCAAGGCGTGCTAGAAATCTGAAAGCACTTTATGCTTTGTTCTCTCCGTCATTTTGGTATAACAAACTAGCTTATGTTTTAAACCCTCCATGAGGTTAGTGGTTTCCCTAAAGGTAACAAGTCCCTGTGTGCTACAGTAAGACAGTAACAAAACATGAACTATAGAAGTTCATCCTGTCATTATTCAGCTTCTGCCTATGGACACACAACTACGCTTATTTAAAGCGGTATCACCTTGAAACCTAATCAGCATTTTAAAAAGGACTTTGTAGCAGTTATTGGCTTTTGTCCTGGAGGGCTGAGGTTTGTTTTGTTTTGTTTTACATTCAGCATTTCCGTTTCTAGCTTACATTCCCCTGTTATTTTGCATGAGGAAAGCATGCAACTTTACAAAGTAGAACGGAAAGAGCTGCTTTTTAGTCTAACTTTTCAGTTTTTCGTAGGAGTTTTAAATGTGGTAGGAGTAAAACACCAGAAGTACTGCTGCCAAAGTTATATTCAAACTCGTCTTTCTTGGAGAAGCAGAAGAAGCCCAGGGAGAAATGAATTTGCAAACATGCTCTTCATGCTCTCCTTTCCCAAGATTTCTCTGAGATATAGCCCATCCTCTGTGGGTTTTGAGGTATATGGTTCCCAGGAGTGAAAAGGAGGGCCAAACATCTCTCCTCTTGGATCTCAGCATGCCAGGGCTTTAGTGTACTGCCACTTACAGCTCCGCTTTTTCACCTGGAAAAAGCGACCGCATGATGTAGACTGAGGAGCCCTCACAAATTAACTTGCCGTCACCAAGTGACGCCCATGAAAGGTGTATTTAAAAGCTAGGCTCATTATAGAATCACAACAAACCCCTCATGACTGGTGCAGTAGACAGTGAGGTAGAGGGCGAGCCCTGGAAAGACAGAAGAAAAGTAGCAGTGAGTTCTGGGTACCTTTGTGCAGACGAAACAGAAAAACGCAGGCAATGAAGTAATAGTGTTCCGTTACTAATGCCAGCAATAGATAATTGCAACAATTATCTATTAGATCATAGGTACTAATTAACAGATAATTACGCAACTCCGGAAATCAATAAATAACTGATTCCCCTCAGAGAATGTCTTCTACATTTTTATATTAAAAAGACTCCAGAGTTGTAATGGATTAAAATCCTATGGAAGGGAAAGAAATGGCATCAGCCACTAGTTCTGCAGAAGCGAAAAGTAATACTGATAGAGTTTAGATGGAAATTTTCACTTTGTGTGTTTAGTTTGGGGATTCTTTTTAAATCATTCATACCAGCGATTTAGTTCTTAAGGCTGTTTCTTTGAGATTAAGTGACAGGACTTCTGTTACTCTTTTCTTCTTGGAATGCTTCTTGATATTCTTATGTCAGCCAGAACTTCTGTCTCTGTTGCAGATGTGAACAATGACCGTAGCTAAGAAGCCCAAATCTTCAAAGCCTAAAAAGCCCTCTTCAAGGCGGTCTGGCAAATCCAAGAAACCAAGTCCTAAAATACTGATGTCACGCACCGCCAACTGGGGCCGGATAGTGCCTGCAGAAGATTCAAGCCAAGTCTCTGTGGCCCAAGGACGTGGAGGTGCTATTTACTGTAGATCATCTGAAAAATCTAAGGCTTTTGCCCCAAGAGATCTAAGTGTGCGTTTTATCCTGTCTCCATTTTCTTCAAAGCAAAAGTAGAAAATGCAGTTCTTACTTGTTGCACTGATAGAGAAGGGGACTACTGTGAACAAAGACTTGAAAAGCGAATCCCCTAAGGCAACTGAAGTGACTGATGTTACAGAAATTAATTTTGATATATTTACAGTCAACAGAGAAATATGGGGAGCTTTTTGTAATGCACAGATTCCTCCATGTCTTTTCTGTTTTGCAGAGAAAAGTGTTTGATTGTTGCTATTCACAGCTTCCATTTTTCACAGGTTTTTTGAAGGATAACATTGCTCAGGAAAAGATCTGGTATCTGTAGGGGTACCATCATTCCTAGTTCCTAGTTTTTACGTTTTTACCGTATAATTTCAAGTCTAAGTTTGTGGTTTAAGTTATAATAAGGAAAAAAACAGTAGTTGAGTTAATCAGGTTAAAGATTATAGATGGAGAGGAACTTGGCATTAGGTGCTACAAACAGAATGGCAGTTAGCCTTGCCTTAGAAGAATTAAAATGGTTGACTAAAGTTGTTTGTTTTTTGTTTTTCCCCAAAACATTGTGTTGACCAGCCAATTTGAATTTGGTGGTATTAAAGCTGTCTGCAATAAGTTTTTCTGGTTTGGATTGTAGCTAGCTCCTCTAGGTGCTCCTGCAGAATAGTATTTTTTTAAATACCTTTCTTCGAAACAAACAAACAAGATCTCTTTTTAAATTTAACTTTCTTGCAGTCGTTAATGATGGAATTGCTCCGCCACAGAGCATTCTTTTTCCACCTGAGAAGATTTGTATGGATTGGCGAGAAACACAAAGTGTTGGAGTTGGCCTGTACAATCTTGGCAACACATGTTTTCTTAATGCTACTCTGCAGTGTTTGACCTACACACCCCCACTTGCCAATTACATGCTTTCTCTTGAGCACAGCCAGTCATGTGAGTACTTTCTAACAGTATTTTGAATCTGTTGGATAGCTCTGAAGGTGAAAGAACAGCAGTGATTCTGTGAGATAAGCTTATTTGCCTGATTTTACCTGTAGCAGCTGGCTTTGAGCACTGTATTAGCAGTGGGCTCCGAATAGCATATGGAGTGCAATTAATGCACCATGGTTTATTTATTTATTTAGTTATTTGTTTGTTTGTTTGTTTATTAAAGGATCATTTATTGCTTCATGGGAATAATGAAGTGCATTGGACAGTAATGCATTTAGTAGTAATTTTAGAGAGTAATACATTTTGCAGCCTGTGGAGTTCACATTCCTGTCAGCCTTTACAACTGCGACTTTGCAGTAGTCTTTTAGATTTCTCTTCACAAAATGCATTTGAATACAGGCTTAGTGGATATTTTTCTTCTGTCAAGTTGTGTGAAATGAAATGTTACAAGACTGTTGGGACATCGGCATCTTGGGAGAATAGAATGTAGCAAGGAGAGTGGATATTGTATCTATAGTTTAAATTGTACTTAGATGTTTGTAGGTATGGATATTTCGCTGGACTGGGATGCTTTGTTCTTTCACTCTTCAGGTCGTGAACAAGATTTTTGCATGATGTGCACGATGGAGACTCACATTAACCAGGCCCTGCGTTGCACTGTTGATGCCATCGAGCCTACGCATGTTATCAGTAATCTCAGTCGTAAGTGGCTTCAGATGTGTTTCTTTTCGATAGCTTGTAATCTTCAAATAATTATTTGATGTGTCTAAGTGGTTTTAACACTCCAATGAAGAGAGATTTTAGAAATACAAGAATGATTTCATTTTTAAATGAGGTCAATACTATCATCTTCTTATTTAGGAATAGGACAACATTTCCGTTTTGGCAGTCAAGAAGACGCACACGAGTTCTTGCGCTATACTGTTGATGCTATGCAGGAAGCGTGCTTGAACAGAAGCACCGAGTAAGCATAAACAAGTTCACTTTCATACATTCTCTAGCACCTTCTAGTCCTTTATTTACTCTCAGAAATGATCTCTAGCACCTTTTAGTGCCTTATTTACTATCAGCAACGAAAGTCTACATCATCCTTGGTTTTCATCAAACTCTTTGAAGAGTTAACTCTGTGCCTTAAATCTTCTGAGGTCTGATTATAATTTATTTCCAGATTGGACAGATCTTCTCAAGCTACCACCATCATTCATCAAATATTTGGAGGATTTCTAAGATCAAGAGGTACTTGAAAAAATATTCCTGTCCTTAGAACTGATCTGTGTCTTTTGTCGGTAGTAAAGCAGTCTGTAGTTTGTCTAAAGTAGTATCTGTCAACAACTTGAATTTGGACAGTTAGTCTCCTTCACATAATGTTAAGCATTTATATTTTGTTTCCAGTGAAGTGCTTGAATTGCAAAGCAGTTTCGGATACGTATGAGGCATTTCTTGATATCACTTTGGATATAAAGGTAAGATGTTTTCTAAATATAATTCATGATGTTTAAGTACATGCATAACTTTCTAAATTAAACTTGTTTAACTTAAAAAACGAAACCACATATAATGTTAAAACATAAGAGCTTGGTGGTGCTAAGGAAGTGGATTGGACTTTGTCCTTCCGTGGAACCCATGTAAATAGTCTCCACATTTGCATTGGGTTTAAGGGGAAAGAATTCTCTTTCTGCAAAAATTATAATGCTGTCATACTTCTTTGTTGTTCTACCTCAATATACATCTAATTGTTAGACTGATGAATTTGTCCCCAGTATTGATGACAAAGCACACTATAGATGCTGTCTAGGCTACTGGAAAAGTATTTGTTCCAAAGTCAAATGCCTTCCAGGTGAGGTCAATGCTGAGCATGCTCTTTCTGCCTCCTTCTTCACAGTGCTCCTAGTAGATCGCTTGAGTATGTTAGTAAGATTCTCTTATAAACTACTAGTATGTCTCTGGAATTTTGAATTACGGTGACTTTGCGCTCTTCTTTCTCGCTGCTCTAGGCGGTTTCGTCTGTTAGCAGAGCTCTGGAACTCTTTGTGAAACCTGAAGAGCTGGATGGAGAGAATTGCTATAAATGTAGCGAGTAAGATTTTGACGAATTAGGTCTTAATCCTAGATGTCAGTTTTCTATGTTGCATGACTCTGTTGGACTACCTCTAAACTTTGGATCTACTTACAAGTTTTGTGGAAGTTTATAAAAGACTTGGATTTTTGTTTCTTTGGAGGGGGGAAGTCTTGTTCATAGGCATTCCCTATGGGTTTGCAATTCTCTGGCTTGTATTTTGCCATCAGAATTCAAAAAGAGCTACTTGTGTTCTTTCTATTTATTAGCTCTCGACAGTACTTTTCTTGATGTAAACTGCCCAGTTTCCGTTGTTCTCTGGGCTAGTGGCTAATTTTCACTGCTTACACCGTAGGTCCTACCTTGGAGCGGGCAATGTGTCAAACTGAACTATTTTGTTTCAAAGGATGGCAGATGGGTTCAGTGTCTTTCCAGACAAGCTCAGTACATGAAGACTTCCTACTGTTAAATGTCTCCCTCCTGTAGAATGACCATGTGCTTCTGTTGTATTTTTGATGTTGATAGTGGACCTATGTTGGAGATTATTTGCAATTTCTAGCCCTGGGGACCAAGGCTCTCTCGTTCCGCTTTCAGTATTTGTATTTCCCTTAAAAGCTGAAAGAATGTATCCAGGATTGGAGTTCAAATAGCCACTTTTGTAGACCAAGAAATGGTACCTTGCCATCCAACCTGGTCATACCCTTTTGTGAGAGATTCCTGTTCCCGCTATGCTCTGAGTTGTTGGGAAAATTTACCTTCTTCTGTGTATTAACAAACCTGACACGCAGTGCATGGGTTTATGAAAAGAAAAAAGACCAACCTATTATGCAAGTAAATATCATTCAAATAGCATTGGCATGCGTGAGACATTAAAAGGAGTTTGTTTTGGGGGCGAAAAAAGAAGATGCCTTCAAACACTTCTCTCTGCTTGTTTTTAAGGTGTAAAAAGATGGTTCCTGCGTCCAAGAGATTTACCATACACCGTTCTTCCAAGGTTCTCACAATATCACTGAAAAGATTTGCAGATTTCACAGGTGGAAAGATCAACAAGGTATATTTACCACTGTAATGCAACTATATCATTGTGTAATGGGACATCCCCCAAAGCTGAAAGTTGTTAATATTTTCAAACAATAAATGTAGATTAACGACTATGGCTTATTCTTTCTCTTAATATCAATAAAGTTCCTGCTTGACAAGAAGCATATGCTTTCCTCTGAGAAGGCTGATTCATCAGGAAACAGTTCTCTGCAACTTCTAGTCTTAACCGTTGTTTATGGGAAGACTTATTTGTAGTGAATCAAGAAATATATTCGAGAAATATAAATTCTAGTCTGTGTTTTTTGGAAGTGTTTTTCTCTGGCTAGTCCACGAAGTACTCTGGGATAATTTTTCTATCTTCTTGGTGTCTCTTTAGGAGGTGAAATATCCAGAGTATTTGGACCTGAGAGCCTACATGTCGCAGTCAATGGGAGAACCACTGCTCTATGCCTTATACGCGGTGCTGGTACATCACGGTGTCAGCTGTCACTCAGGACACTATATATGCTATGTAAAGGTAGAAGTCAACAGCATTTCTAACAGGGTAAAGGTTGTGCTGGCAAACCAATTAAAGCATGACTAGCAGCTACTGTTTCTAGGGAAAAAGATTTCATTATATTTTTATTTGACATGTGTGTATTTTGTTCCTATCCGTGATTTCAATTGGAAAACGTGCAATTCACCTAAAGAAATCGTTGTCTTTATTTGCAGGCTGGTAATGGACTTTGGTATCAGATGAATGATGCTAAAGTAGTGCGTACTGACATTAAAAGAGTTCTTGGTCAGCAAGCTTACATACTTTTTTATATCAGGTAATAACAAATCTTAAAATGTGTTCAGAAGAGATTTACTTTCCTGTTATTGATATTTTTCTGTTTTGCAAGTGTTTTTCTTGCTATCCCAGGAGAAGATTATTATTTGTCTAATTCAGTTCTGTCTAACCTGAAATTCTCTGTGTCGTTTATTATCTTTTGTTGCTTGGCCTTAAACTGCAGCACTTGTGTAAATTGCTATCTATGTGTTATCTGTAGCTGGCTACTTTAGAGAAGGAGAGAAATGAAGGTCATCTGTGGTGTAAGAATGAATTATTGCTCTGCAAGTGATAGTCTAAGTAGGAAGACTGTTCTCTACTTTTCAGTCTGTAGTCTTGGCGAAGCCTTCTGTAGAGAAGGCTTCCATATCGTATGAGCTGTTCCTCTAAAATGATAGGATGGGATTTAATCCAAGAGTAGGCTGAAAGAAAAACTAAACTACGATCACTGCTCTTTTCTGAAGGCGCTATGATTTGACACTTGGAGAACGTGCGTTTTACTTGCCAGCACCATCTTATCCCTGTTCATTCCCTCCTGGTCAGCAGGGGGCTAATAGTAAGCAGGCTGGATTTCTGGGACCACGACTTCTTCCTCATATGATTAAGGTAATTCAGGGAAGCGGGAGGGCAGATAACGGCACCAAACTGCTAGTGGGTTTGGGGTTTGGTGTGGGGTTTTTTGTTTGGTTTTCGGCATCTTAGTTTTGTTTTCCTTCCCACGCTGCAGCTTTCTTCACAGCCCTCATGCTACAGCCAGAGTCATTCAAACAGTGGTTACTGCTAAATTGTGCAGCCATGCGACTCCATTACTTTATACCTCCAAGACAGCTTTCTAAAGCACAGAGAGCTACGCTCTTTGACTATTTAAGCAGAGTGTACTAATCCTCAAATCATTTAAAAGAGGACTTGTTTTTCCTATCCTCGTCACTTTAGCTAAGACAGGGAAAACTAAATGTCTTATTCCTGAGCACCAGAACGATTACTTCAGGCTTTTCAGGGTATGTTTAAAGGGGAAAATAAATATATTTGGGAATAGCAGCAGGTAATGTTAAGTTGCTTGGCTGGTTTTCAAAGATGATGTTAATTTGATACCAATCTGCAGTAAACCAAAAGCAGGAATTGAATACGCTTATTGGACTTGCATTTATCCTTAAAGGGCAGTGTGTTTTTCTTTTTAGGTGTTAAGACCATTTGTAGAAACACTCAGTAGGAGAGTTTTGTGTTTCAAAATGTTACATGCAGTGTTTGCGTTAATCCATCTTGCAATTTCTTCTTTTTAAATACAGAATTCAAGCTGTTTAAATGGAAATGGATCCATAAAAGAGGACGCAAAGACCACTGGTGTCACCCTAAAAAGGCCATCTTCAGCACCACCAATGGCCTGTGTTCAAAACCAGGCAATTACCAGGCCTTCAATGACTGATACGTCAAGAAAACAGAAGATCACCATCAGTATTCACAATAAATTGCCTGCTCGTCAGACTGTGTCACAGCCTGACTGTCTTAGCAGTGCTGTGGAGGATGAAGATCTCTACCAGGCTGTTCCTTCATCCACAATTACAAATTTGGTAATGCAAATGAAGCAAATGCAAATGAAGCAAATGCAAACAAACAAAAAAGTTTCTGATGAAATTTTTGTGGAGCCAACAGTGAATGAAAATCCTAAACTCAGCTCTGATAACACAGTCCCTTATGGTGCAGAATCTTCAGGAAAATCTGAGGAGGAGTCAAAGGGCTTATTTCAAAGGAATTTGAAATGCAATGCAATGTCCTCTAATGGAATTTTGGTTGGAAAGGTAGTCCGTACATTGCAGCATTCCAATTCTTCCTGTCAGAATGCTGACAAAGGAAGATCCCAGCATGAGCTGCCAAAAACAGATTCACTAAATGGTGCTATTAGGTTAGTTAATGAATCTAAAGAAAACGGACTGAAACTTGATGATTCCACTTGCCGAGTTGAACCTGTTAAACCTTCTGAGATGTTCTTTTCTAAAACAAATGGATCGCTTGAAACATAGATTTGCTCCATCGAGAATTTCTCACCTACGATGTATTCGGGAGTGTTTATTGTATTCCTAATTCAGGTGAAATACTGAGAAAACACAGCACACATGTGATCGTAAGACTTTGTGGTATTATCCCCTTAGAATTTGCAGACCTGAGCTTACATTAGAACTTGTCAACTTAAGCTCAGCTGAGATAAAAATTCCTAAGTTTCATAAAGTAGATTTTGGGGGGTGAGTTGGGGTTATCTTTGAAGTGTAGATAATGCATACAACTCACAGCGGTCTTGCTTACCATTTAATGGAGAAATTCTGACAAGACTAGTCCTCAGTACTACTACAAATAGTATTTTTTTGTCTGCTGACTTGTGCGTTTTAATTGCAGATGCCTGGAGCTATGCCTTCAGTCAATCGAGAAGTCATCACGGAGTCCTTCAGAGCCAGCCAGCTGAACAGCTTGTCAGAGGAAATGAGGTAAAATGAGCACAGTCTGATTAAGACAAGACTTTATGGAAGTTCGTTACAGTTTTATCTGTCTACTAATAGTATTTAATGGAAGGATTTAAATTAGTACAATTCCATACTGTGTGTCCAGTGTCACGAACAGAACTAATGATCAGCACTGAGCATATCACTCTGATGCAGGTTGGTGCCTCAAGGAGAACTTGTGTTCCTTTATAGAATGTTTTTCCATTTTTCTCCACTGTCTGGAGAAACACTGGCTGTTCCCCACTCGCCCCTATGCCTTTTTTCTCAGAGCAGCAGGTGGAAGGAGACAGATGCGTTTGCTTTTTTAGTGCAATGGCTTCAGAAGCAAGAGGGGAAAAAGCACTTTCTCTGGGAGCTGAAGAAGGTGTCCTAATCACCGGAGAGGTTTCTAAATGGCATATCTTTGCGAGCGTTCCTGTAGTCCGGAGGTTTTTGTTTGTTTGTTTGACGTTGGAAGATTTTACTCTTAATATTCACGTCCTTCAGCAGAAGTGAGAAATGTGATTTTATTTTGTGCAGTGTCGCGGACCCTCCGAAATCTCCTGGGAACGATGAATACCTCGCCCAGTACCAATGTGATGACGGTGGAGACAAGGAGAAAGCAAGAAGATCAAAAGAACGTGACCTCATTTCAAAAGAAAATGTTTTGTCCGGCAAAGAGTCTTGTGAGCCTGGTGAGAAATTGCGGCAAACTTCCTCTCTCAAGTCTGACACTGAATGTAGCTCTAACAATCTTTCTTCCTTAGCTATTGCAGATAGACGCCAAGATACAAAGGACAAGACTAAAACCACTGAGAAAGAGCATTACCGAAGCAAGAGGGAACATGCTCCTAGTGAAGAGAAGGAGAGTCAAAAAGCAGGTCCTTCCAGCAAGAGGAGGTGTTCTCAGAGCGTGGAATTTGTTGAGCAAAAGAGTCACAAGCAGGAGTACTGGGAGGGAAGCAGGTACAGATCTTTCCCTCGTGAAAGAAACAGCCCTGAGAATGGCAGAAGAGCAGTCAAATATTCAAAGTACAGATCTGGCAGCGGAGGAAGATCAGAACAAGGTAGCAATAGGTACTACCGATCCAAAGGGGAAAGAAGTTGGAGCAGAGAAAGATACTATCGAGACGAAGCACGGAGATGGGAAAGATGTGGCTATTACAAGGATTACTATTCACCTCATGCGACAGGAGACAGTAGAGAGAGAAAGTTCTCTCACGGCGATTCAGCCTTTGACAGATCGACTGCAACTTACTACAGCAGGTCACATAAGCATTATCATTACAAAAGCAGATGGCCTCACGGTTCCCTCTTGAGAGAGGAAGATGTACGTCGCTTTAGCACAGCCCGAGCAGACTTGCATCGTTGCTCGGTACCTCAGCAACATTCCAGAAGACATTCTCGTGAAAGACATGCGCTTCCACCTGTGTCAGCTCATTTGGAGAACTGTCGCCAGAAAAATGAAACAGAAGGAAACAGAAAAAGAAAATATACCCGTGCAGAAGGTAGTGAAAGTGAAATAGAAAGGAAAGACAGAAAGATAGAAAAGGAGCTTGTAGGTGGTGAAAAAAATGCAAAAATATCACAAGTTCTGGAAGAAACAGAAGTCTAAGGATAAAGATGGAGAGAAGGATTCCAAGTAAGCAAGGATTCCAGCATCCTCCGCATTTTTTATCCTAATTCTTTTCTGGGTGCTTCTCATGTCTTCTTTTTTTTTTTTTTTTTTTTTTTTCTGGTAGTTTCTAAGTTCTTTAGATAGCACCAGCTGGCTGGGGATCATGTTGTTAGGTTGATCAGTGAAGACAGGAAAGCTCTTGCTGAATTGTGTCAGAGCACTAGCTTTGGACCACATAGTTCGAATCACATCCGTACACCATTCCAGATTAGGTTAAAAGATTTTTTCTGCTTGCACGTATTCCAGAGCTAGCCGTTGTTAATGATCTGTGTACAAACCAGGACCTATGGTCCTTCAATCTGACGGCTTAAGTTTGCTGCATCTAAAGTAAGTTGCGTGTGCACAAAGCACCACAAAATAGCTGACATGCTGCAAATCATCACCTGTGGTAAAATAAATCAAGTTTCATATAGGCAACAAGTGCCACATCTTTTTTTCCCTTTTTAACTTGCATGTTTCTTTCAGACTTCATGATTTGTGTTTCTGTGCGCTCCACTTTGACAATGCCAATCGCAAGCGTAAGAAAAAGAAGAAAAAGGAGAAGAAAAAGAAGAAAAAGGAGAAACACCAGGAAAGCGAAAGGCTCCTTGGAACACTTAGATCCTCGTTTCCAGAAGATAACGCGGGAGAAGAAGGAAGAATCCCATCCTCCAGATGGCTCTTCATGTCAGTAATGCAGAAGTGAGAGCAGTAAACAACCTTACAAGGAAGGGAAGACTTCCAGTGCAGGCGAAAGCAAGAAATACTGCTCCATCGCATCCAACGACTATACTAAAGGTAAGCGGCCGCAGCGTGTGTGAGGAATTCCTTTTATATTAATCTCGAGATTATTTCAAACAGTCTTGAAGTGCTTGATGACTTAACAGTCTGCAGATTTATTATCAAATCAAAAAAAAACCCCACTTGGTAGACTATTTTTTTCCCAGTTTTGAATGGCCACTAGGAAAGAAGGCCTGAAATAAAGAGGTTAAAGGCAAATGGTTTTCATTTGGTTTGATGATGAAGTGGCAAACAAGAGGAAGAGTTGCAAGCTCCCTTCTTAAATTCAGTCCAGCCAAGTAGGAAAAGTAAATGTGGACAGCTGTATCTTGGCAAAGAAGATAGTAGGGAGCAAGGAGGTTTAGCACTCAAGATGGAAGGTGATGCCATGAGGCTTAGAGGCTAGTAATGTTCTAATGAACATGGCCAAGTCTTGCGCTGGGCAGCCTGCTTGGGTCCAAAGCCTGCAGTCCTCCCCAAGATGTCGGCGAGGGGCTGGTGAGCCGTTGGGACGGAACCCCCGTTGCCCGGGTTCCCCAAGCAACCGCCCCACTCTCCAGCCACCATGGCAGGTCCAGCAGCCGGCTCCCGCTCCTCCCGGGGCTGCGGCCCTGCTGGCGAGCCCAGCGCCCCAGAGCTCAGCCCAGCGCCCTTTTTCCCACAGAGGGTTTCCCCAGACGGCTTCCACGGCTTGCGCAGACGCAAAACTCCCCCTTCGTCGTCCCAGCCGTGCCGCCAACGGTGGCTGCCTGGCTGCTGCCCTCCCTCCCCGGAGCGACGGCGCTGCCCTTGCAGCCCCCGCAGGTACCCACCCTCCCCTCCGCGCTGCCCCAGGCCACCGTCTGGCACGTGGTGCCGGGGGTCCAGGGGCAGGTGCTGCAGCTCCCCGCCGGGGTGCAGCTGCCACCTGGGGGGCACCTCCCAGCCCAGGGGCACCACCTGCAGCTTGGGCAGCTCCCCGCCGGGGGGCAGCTCCCTGCTGTGGGGCAGCTCCCCGCCGTGGGGCACCAGCTGCAGCTGGTGCAGCTCCCCGCTGTGGGGCAAAACCTGCAGCTGGTGCAGCTCCCCGCTGTGGAGCAAAACCTGCAGCTGGTGCAGCTCCCAACCATGGGGCACCAGCTGCAGCTGGTGCAGCTCCCCGCCGGGGAGCAGCTCCCCCACACCGCTCCTCCCTGTGCCCCCGTCCATCAGTGGGGACAGCCCATGGTGACGGGGACACTGGTACCCCACCATGCGCTGGGGCTGGGGCCCAGGGCCGTGCTCCATGGGGAGCTCCTGCACCCCGCAGGCACCTGCCTGTTGCAGGCCCCCGCCCAGTGCAACCCCCCGCCACCCCTCGTCCCGGGGCCTCCGCTGCGGGGGCAGGCGCTCCCCACGCCCCGCACCCTGAGCAGCAGCCGGGGGCAGCTGCCGGAGCCCTGCTTGCACGCCGTGGGGCTCAGCGAGGACCAGGGGCCCCCGCTGCCCGGCCCCACTGCCCCCAAGCCTGCCCAGGCTCCAAGGACCGCCAGCACCCAGACGGTGACGCCTGACGGTGAGTTTGGGGCTGGCACAGCCGGCCGCTGGGCGCCCCACACCCAGGGGCCATGGGAAAGCTGACATCGCCCGTCTTGGGGGATTTTCTTGCTTCGTCCTCAGCGGCGACAGCCCCGCAGGTGCCTGAGGAGCCCCCGCAGCTGCCCGAGCTGGGCCCTGATGCCTTTGCCGAGGCCTTTGCAGAGCTGGCAGGGGACAGCCAGCAGCTGCAGCACATGCAGGACGAGCTCCTGGCCGACCTGGACATCCCCATCCCCGGCATGGAGGAGCTGCTCAGCTGGCTCGATGCCGTGGAGCCCCAGGACGCCTTCCCCGATTTGCCCAGCAGTCCTGCCCTCAGCCGCTTCCTCTCGCAGCTGCCCGACCTCTGCGAGGACATCGAGGAGCCGAGCACGCAGGGACTGGAAGCCACAGGAGCCCTCGGTGAGGTCCCCTCAACCCCTGGGCTGCGCCCCGAGAAGCTTGAGGGTGGGCTGTCGCTGCAGTCCCCCGTCGTGCCAGCAGTGAGCCCCCCGCTCAGCCCTGCAGCCAGTCCCCTGCCCAGTGCGCTTAGGAGCCCCCTACCCAGTCCACCCCTGAGTCCCCCCAGGAGCCTCCCTGACACCCAGCTCCTCAGTGCCCTTAGTAGACCCCTGCCCCAACCCCCCCAGCGTTCCCTCAAGACCCGCCCCAACCCCAAGGTCCCCAGTGCCCTTAGTAGACCCCAGCCCAAATCCCCCCCGAGTTCCCCCAAGAAACGCCCCAACCCCAAGGGCCGCAGTGCCCTTCGTAGACCCCAGCCCAAATCCCCCCCGAGTTCCCCCAAGAAACGCCCCAACCCCAAGGGCCGCACTGACCATAGGAGACCCCTGCCCAAACGCTCCCTGGGTCCCCTCAAGATCCCCCCGCCTGCCCCTGCATCCACCGGCACCAAGCGGGGGGCCAAGCGCCCTGCGCCCAGCAGCACCCCCGGGACAGCGCAGAGCTGCCAGCACAGGAGGCCGACGACAGAGAACCCCCCCGGCAAGGAGAGGAAGACGCTGCTGGGCCAGGCTGGCCAAGGCCGCAAGAGACCGTGCCAGGGGAAGACGGCTGGCAGCAGCACGGTGGCTGGCAGCAGCAGGGAAGCAGGCAGCAGCGGGCAGCAGCTGGCGATCAACAGCACCACGGCACCCAGCAAGAGAGCGCGAAGCCCGGGGGCTGCAGGGGGGCAAGGAGCAGCGGCGCCACCTCCCCGCAGAGCGCGGCTGCTGCCGGAGACTCCGAGTGGGGAGCCCCGTGCCGTGCGGCCCCAGGACAGGCTCTGTCCCCAGGCCAGCGGGGCCAGGACGCTGCAGCGCCAGCAGCCGGGGACAAAGACCCCCAGCGAGACTTTGCAGCCGCTGGGGGCCAGGGCCAAGGCGCTGGGGCCAGCGTGCCAGCTGGCCTGTGTGCAGCCGCAGCCCACCTCCAGCAGCCCCAGCAGCATGCCCAGCGCCCCGCCGACAGTGCCAGGCTCCAGCTACCCGTGACCGACCTCGGGCTTCTCCTCGACTGCCCCCGCAGCACCCAGGCAGGCACAGAGACCTCTGCAGGCACCTGCTCCAGCTTCAGCCACGCTCCTCAGCCCTTGCCCCTCTCGCTTGCCCTCTCCCCTCTCTCGTGCTGGAGCTAGGGGATGGGCTTGCCACTCTCAGGGATGGCAACAGCGCCAATGGCAAATGCGCGCGCGCCTCACCCAGGAAGGTGGCAATGGCAAGCTGGGGAGATGCTGGCAGCAGCTGGGCTGGGAAAGCTTGGCCATGGCAACTGCTGCTTGGGACACCAAAGGGCTGAGAGACAAGACTTGCTTCTTCTTTCGGGGCATTGCTCTTCTTTCCTGCCTTCTGGATTAAATTCCTCTCCTTAGGTGGTCACTCAGCAAGGCTTCTGCCTGCAGAGCACTTCTTCTTGCACTGGCATGCCAAGGGGATAAGAACTGGGAGGTCTTTGGGATAGCAAATGATCAGTGGGATGGGAAGTGACGATGGGGATAGCAATTCATTGGAATGGGAAAAATGGGTTTTATTTGTATTAAATTTAAATTTTTTAATTTTCATTTAATTTATTGGTTTTCTTATTTATTTAATTAAATCCACTTTATTGACTGTGTTGTACAGTATGGCATTGTTTTATTATTATAAAATTATAAGTATTTAATAGTATTAAATATTTTTATATATTAATATCTTATAAACTGTAAGTATCATTATTTATTATTTTGTTGGTTTTTATTCTTTTTCTACCCTATTAAACTCTCTTTATCACAACGCACTGGTTTGGACTTTATTTTTCCTTCCGAGTCATTCTGGATTCACTCCGGATGGGGGGACACTAGCGAACGCCTGTGTGCTTCAGATCCAAGGTCACCTTTGCCCTCATTCAAGATACATCTTTGCATCTGTTGTTGTGAAACAAAATTAACAACAGGAACAATAAAGTTACCTACTTGCTAGCAGCAGCTCTACATTTGCTGGGGTCTGCTCTGTGCATTTTGAAGACCATTCCATGCTCTTCAGCCCCTTCAGGAGGAAATGTATGGTTCTAGGAAAATGCGTCTTGACCTGATGCAAAGCTGTGACGCGGCCTGCAGCTGCTGCAAGCCCTGGCATTTTACCTGCAGCCCCTCCAACAACTCTGATGTTCCCTGCATCGACTTCAACCACTGCGGCAGGACCTGAGGCCCCTCAAAGCCTTGTCACACACCCTGCAGCCCCTCGAGCCCCTGGCATGTTCCCTGCAGCCCCTCCAAGCCTGGCACAGGCCCTACAGCTGGCTCCAGGGACGACCCCGTTGCTGTCTCAGGCACCAATACACACAAGGGGAAGGAATGCATGCAGAAGTCATCTTGTTTCGGAAGGGCAGAAAGTCCTCCCAAGAAGAGGAAGGAGCAAGAGGAAGGCGAGGCAGCCTACCCCAAGGTAGGGCCATCCCAGGGCACAGGAGGCTGTTGGAAAGGAGAGCAGAGAGAAAAGCAGCAGGAAGCAGGTGATCCCCATCTCTGGGCGAGCTGCGAGCCATGGGACAAGATTGCAGCTGTCCTCCAGGCGAGCACATTGTCAGCTGGCTGCTGCGCTGCTGGGATAGCAGCTGCGGGAGCCTGGCAGCAGAGGGCAGGGAAGCCAAGCAGCTGGGATCCTTCTCTGGGGAAGGGGGCACTGAGAAAGAGCTTGCAAACAGGGCACAAGCCCTCAGCCTCTGGAGGCGGCGCCTGTCAGGCGTGAAGGAAAGGGATCCCTTCTGGGAAGATGCTGTGGGCTTGCTGAGGCTCGAAGAACAGACGGTGCTGGCTGCTACCAGCGTGCTGCAGCAGCGGCAAGACAGAGCCGTGGTGGTTTTCCTCAGCTGGGCAGCTGAGCTCCAGCACAAGCACTCTCTCCCTGCCCCTCCTCCAACGCCAAGGGGAGAAAAGAGGCTGGCAAGGGCTCAAGGGCTGCCAGAAGGACAGGGAGATCACTCCACAAGGAGCGTCACGGGCAAAGCAGGCTCAGCACAGCCTGTTCCAGTCCAGCCCGGGGCCTGCTCCTGAGGGGGCTCTCCACAGGCCGCGGCCTCCTCCAGGCCACAGCCACCTGCTCCACCGGGGGCTCCTCCACCCGCAGGGGGGCCGCAGCGTGGAGATCTGCTCCACGGGGGACCCATGGGCTGCAGGGGGACAGCCTGCTCCACCAGGGGCCTCTCCCTGCACAGGCCGTAGGGGAACTGCTGCTGTGAGCCTGGAGCACCTCCTGCCTCCTGCTGCACGGACCTTGGGGGCTGCACAGAGCTTTCTCACTCCTCCCTGAGCCAGACGCTGCTGGGCAGCAGCTTTTGTTCCCTTTCTTAGATGCAAGATCTTCTTAAGTTCAGTCCAGCCAAGTAGGAAAAGTAAATGTGGACAGCTGTATCTTGGCAAAGAAGATAGTAGGGAGCAAGGAGGTTCAGCAGTCAAGATGGAAGGTGATGCCATGAGGCTTACAGGCTAGTAATGTTCTAGTGAAACCCAGCCTTCCTAAAGAAACCTGCCTGACTACTTGATGTGAGTAACAGACTCTGTTCAGCTCTTTCCTAACATAGAAACGGTGCTGACTGCTTCTTCAGAGTAACAGAAGTTCGTGATACTACTGAAATAGTTGTGGTTCAGATGTAGATCTGATTTCTCCTAAGCACACTGAATTCACAACTGTTGATCCTCCAGAGGAGGCTTTGCAATTGAACACCTGGAGAATAGGTAAATTTCCCGCTGTTGTTCTCCTCTCCTCTTGTTTTGTTTTGTTTTGTTTTGTTCCTAGTAGCATAGGCTTAAGACTCTGAAGAAACAGGCTGCTTTTTTTCATTTCCAGCACTGGCTGTTCCTCCTGAGCCCCGCCTTCTATTTTTGCAGTCATAGGATATGTGAATGTAAATTCGTGGAGAGAGGTAGAAAACTCTTTCAACTGGTGTTTTTTCGGCTATGTGGGGAGAACAAATAGAGTGGCTTTGAATATTCTGGCTCTTAATCAGAGCAGCATGTGGAGGGAGACAGATGCGTTTGCTTTTTTAGTGCAATGGCTTCAGAAGCAAGAGGGGAAAAAGCACTTTCTCTGGGAGCTGAAGAAGGTGTCCTAATCACCGGAGAGGTTTCTAAATGGCATATCTTTGCGAGCGTTCCTGTAGTCCGGAGGTTTTTGTTTGTTTGTTTGACGTTGGAAGATTTTACTCTTAATATTCACGTCCTTCAGCAGAAGTGAGAAATGTGATTTTATTTTGTGCAGTGTCGCGGACCCTCTGAAATCTCCTGGGAACGATGAATACCTCGCCCAGTACCAATGTGATGACGGTGGAGACAAGGAGAAAGCAAGAAGATCAAAAGAACGTGACCTCATTTCAAAAGAAACCGTTTTGTACGGCAAAGAGTCTTGTGAGCCTGGTGAGAAATTGCGGCATACTTCCTCTCTCGAGTCTGACACTGAATGTAGCTCTAAAAACCTTTCCTCCTCAGCTGTTACAGAGAGATGCCAAGATACAAAGGACAAGACTAAAACCACTGAGAAAGAGCATTACCAAAGCAAGAGGGAACATGCTCCTAGTGAAGAGGAGAGTCAAAAAGCAGGTCCTTCCAGCAAGAGAAGGATAAAGTTGAATACAAAGAATACAAACTTGAGCTCCTGATTGGCTTCATGCTGAACTCTGTGCTGTTCTTGTCCTAATCTTGGTCTCTCCATAGATAATATGGTTTAAATCCAAATAGAATCGTGCGATGAGGAAGATCTCACTGCAACAAATTCAACATCTAAAATCAAAGTTGACATTTTCCGTGATTTTCTTCCTGAGCAGAAGTGTGCGGTACTCCTTTTATATTAACGTAGAGATTATTTCAAACAGTCTTGAAGTGCTTGATGACTTAACAGTCTGCAGATTTATTATCAAATCAAAAAAACCCCGACTTGGTAGACTATTTTTTTCCCAGTTTTGAATGACCACTAGGAAGAAGGTTATTCCGGCATCAAGAAAGTCATGTGGAATGTAACAAAATTTACTGAACCAGTAAGTAAAACTTACATTTTTCTATTTGTTCCATTGTTTCAACTCTTCTGACCCTTCTGGACGGCATAGATAACAGAGGGGAGATCGTGGTAATCGGAGCTACTAACAGACTGGATTCTATAGATCCTGCTTTACGAAGACCAGGACGCTTTGGCAGACACTTCCTCTTCAACTTGCCAAATTAAGAGGTGAGAACTTAAATTCAACGTTAGTGCTACCATGGCAAAGTCCAACTTTATAGGAAAAAAAAAATAATTGACAACTTGAACAAAAGAGTGATACGTGGAGACACTGCGTTGTTCCATGGAGGGCAAATCTGGTACTGGATATATATGGTCAGGATGATACCACCAAGTAGTTAGTTCTATAATCAAACCTTTCATTCCCAAAGTTGTACCTGTTTGCTTAATTATTTAGTCCACTTGGGTGTTTTCATCATGAAGTTGTGTTTTTGGTCTCAGTCCTTCACTTATGAATGAATAGGGGACGTGTTTGCATTTGATTGTGCCCCTGCTCGGTGGTAGTAGTTTGAGTCATAATTCTTTTCTTCTTTATAGTAATTGTAGCAATTGGAAGCATTGTGCCAGAAGTGCTTTCTGTGAATTTACTGACTGGAAAGCAAATGTGATGAAGTAATGAGACTGTCCCAATGAAAGCTTGCTAAGTTTTAGAGAAGTTTCTTGGACAGCAAAGAAATGTTTCTGGATAAATTTTTCATTACAGTATTTTCCTCTGGGTCCTTAGGTCTCGTAGTTTGGAAACTTGTTATTGAAGCTATAAATGCCTTTTCTTTCACTGTAGGTTCCTAGAAAAAGTTCAGTATAACAAATAAGAAATATTCAATTTCCTGGTTGACAATGCAGAGTGTATATTAAATAACTGTAAAATACTTGAAAGTTGAGCAAGTAAGAAAAGTGTATTAGTAGATGAGGGGTTTTGAGGGAGGACTGTTTTGTTTTTTGTTGTTTGTTTGTTTGCCTTTTGGTTTGTTTGTTTCATGTTGGTATTTTTAAGGAAAACTTGGGACAAGCTAAAATGCAATGATTTTGCTTCCAGGCTAGAAAAGAAATTGTCAAGATTCATACTCGTGACTGGACCCCTCAGCCACCGGACATGTTGCTTGATGAACTAGCTGAGAAATGCATTGGTAAGACTGAAACAGAAACGGATTCTTGCTTGTGACCAAGTTGTAAAGAACCTTAGCTTGTACCAGGCAGTACCCATGCTCTTGTGCCTTGCTGCACAACTAGTCAACGAGGCAGCTGGCACGCCTTCATAGCAATCTGTGTGAGATCCTTTCATCTATTTACTCTTTGTTGTCGTTCCTCTTGTTGTCTGAGAACATTAAATGGTTCTGGGGCATCTTCCTCAAGAGTATAGTTTTTGATGAGGAGTCTGCTTCAGCTGCATAAGTGCAGGATATCAGGCAGTGAGCAACATGAAACATCCTTGCAGAGCGGTAGCACTTTGAATTCCCTGTTATGCTGTTTGGTTTTGGCATTACAAATTCTTTAAATGTTGCATGTTGTAAACCTGGGCCTTGACCGATGTAACGTTTGATTTTTGTTTGTTAGGAGACTGTGGTGCAGATATCAAATCTTTATGTACTGAAGCTGCGCTGTGCTCTCTACGCCGATGCTATCCTCAGATTTATGCAAGTAGGGAGAAGTTGCTACTAGACGTTAATTCTATTAAAATAAAAGCAAAGGACTTTTTCATGGCTATGAAGAAGGTTGTTCCAGCTTCAAACCGGATCAAGGCTTCACCCGTACAAGCACTATCACCCATTTTCAAGCCACTTTTTCAAAGATCAGTAGAGAATATTTTACAAGTTGTGCAGAAGATCTTCCCGCATGCACAGCTTGCACTAAAGGAGGACCGACAGCAAGGTATAACCACAGCATCCACTTCTTTATAATTCTGCTAAAGCAAAAACTTGTGGTTTGTGCAATCAACTTATAGCTTTCAGACATAATGGTGGTAGAATTTTATTATTTGCATGTGCATGTCTTTTTTTTGGGCAAGTCTGGAATACAACACATAGGCTTTATTGTGGATTCGAAACTGAAATGCCAAATGGAAGCTCTGAATGATTCAATACACAGTAAAGGACGATGTGTTCTCTAATGAAGCATCCTGCTTCTGACGGCAGCTAAGATAATTAGCATTTGTAGAGGTTGACTTGAGGTTTGAAGTATAAGGCACCTATTTTTCTTTAAAAAATCAAAACTCAGATCTTTGGAGGGGAAGCATTTCTAGGTCAATGTTTCTAATTCCTTTCTGAAGAATGTCAGGACCAGGATACAAGTATAACTGGTCTAAGCTAAATATTGTTTTAGCTATCATCATTTTTAACCAGTCTCCTAATTTAAATGTTTGTGGATCGTACTATACACGTGAGATCAGTTAGCATTGATACTTACTAGATGAATGGAATTCTGTGGCCATCACATCCTTTATCCCCGTGCTTTCATTGTGGGAACCTCCTCCAGAAAGAAATGGTCTTGTTTGTTTTTTGTTTTTTTTTTTTTTAGCTATTTAGCAACTGCAGAAATTGTTCGTAATCTCCTTTATTCTAAGGGGGAGAAAAAAATCACCAAGAGTAGCATACCTTATACATACACATCAGTGGGACTTAGTAGAGCTTTGTAGGGCCTTGTGCCATCTCCTTAGATCTGTGGTGGGCTGAACTCTAGGAAATAGCTTTCAGTGTGTGCTCTCAAATGAAGAAAGGGTTTTGGCACTGATTTAGAAGCTGTATTAATGGAAGAGAAAGAGACCAAGGCTATTCAGGAAAGTTAACAAACCTCTTTTGCCTTTCAGAGCATTTCAATCCTATTTTACAAGATGATATGTTTGACAGTGATGACGATGCATCCTTGGTTTCTGGAGATGAATTAAAAGATGGAATGCCTAACGGACCAGAGAAAAAATGCCTCTGTTTCAGCAGGTAAAGAAAGATAGATCCCTGTTATGTTTAAATTCTCAGGTCTGCTGAGTCTTTGTAAACAGTTCCAGCTGTTAAAAGTGCGAGGGGTGGTAGACGAAGGGGCAACATCAAGTTTGTGTGTTGAAGGGGTGCTTGGTATTCACAAGAAGAAAGGGTGGAGGGACTAAAGTTGTAACGAAGTTGCTCTGAATGACCAAATTGGAAAGCCCAGGCTTCTCTTCGTAAGCCAAAGTGATCCGTAGACTACCAGAACACGTTGACTTAATCCATGGCATTCTTTGAAAGACTCAAGACCACATAAATGTGCAGTCTGTCCTTTTAGCTAAAAATACCCCAACTTTGTGGGTTTGTGTTGCCACCTTTTGCCCTTCTGTTTTCCAGGATTGTTAAACCAGTAGTGAATTATGTAGCAGAAAGAAAACTGAGAAAGGGCTTGTTAAAACACCTTGAGAAAAAATTGAATGGTGTCTTTATTTGTTAAGCCACCAAGTTGTGTTAATCTTGTGATATTTTAGTATGGAAGTCATGCAAGCCCACAGTTGGAAAGTTAGATCATGTTGTCACAGCTGGATCAGTTATTTTTCTCAGTTTCTATTGCTGTGCTGTCCAGAAGATTTTCTGTGCTTTAGAGCAAGGCTAAGTCTCTAGCATCTTTGATTTAAGCCAGCAGAGGTACAGCCTGATTGTAGTGGGGAAACAAATGGTCCTCACCAATTTATTTTTAAATAAAAATAAATTTATAATAAAGTAAATAATAAATATATAATAAATAATAAATTTATAATAAAGTAAAGCAAGATTGCAGGGATATTAATTTGCAGTCTTGGTTTAGTAAAGAATAGGAAACACAAGGGAAGAAGATGAAACAATTGGAATGAGTGAATAACTTAACTGGAAATCTTACATGTATTTAATGTACCGCTGCCATTTGGATTATTTGGGGAGGGAAAAGAAAGTCTATAGGAAAATTACTTGGAACATCTGTGTGTCTATTCAGCACCTCATTTATAAGCTTGTTTTCTTAACTCTTGTTCTAGGAGTGCTTTCTGCGAACCAACATCATGCCAGCCCCGTCTGCTAATAGTAGGAAAAGAAGGGTACGGCCAGGTTTCTTACGTGGCACCCGCGGTGTTGCACGCTTTGGAGAAGTTTCCCGTTCACACCCTGGACCTTTCTGTTCTGCTTACAAACGTTGCATCGCCAGAAGAAATCTGCGGACAGGTACCTTTTTTTCTTTTTCTTCTCATCGGATTCACTGACTGTATGTAAAGGATCAATCGAGTTGCAAATAAAGTGAGCAAAATTAATTGGTAATGGAGGTGGCCTTGTTTTAATGTGCTGGGATGTTTGCTTCTGTCTGAAAATTCCCTTTTCTTTTAGACAGCACCACGAACAATCTGGATGTTGTACATGTCCACATTTTCCATACCCAATTTTACAGTGAGGCTGTTGCTAGCAGCTCAGGAAGCTGGGCGGTGTTGCTAATAAACATCTCTTTGTGGAAAGAAATGCTGCTCATGTCACTGGGATCCAGAAAGTAGTTCTCATTGCCTCCTAGGACTGTGTGCTCCCAGTAGATGGCTCTGTATCAGACTGCATGTCGGCTACTTTTTGTAGCCTTCTTCTAAATTATATTAGTAAGGCAACCAAGGTTTGGGGCTTCTGTTTATTTTGTTTTCGCACGGACATACTCAACTTGTGCTGTTGCAGTATGTGCAATAAAAGCATTAACATTCAGAAAACACTTCATTTGCACGGTGATGTGGTTTTAACTAGAAAAAATGAACAGATTTGGTGTTTTTACTTTTAGGCAGGAAATCCATTTTCTTGTTTGGCATCACTACCTTAAAATATTTTTACCTTTAGTGGAAACGTTTGAGAGCCATACAAGTAAGGACAGACATGTTACATGACTGAATACTGATGTGTCCCTTAAGAGGGACATTTCCTTTCTTTGTTATGCGATGATTGTGGCTGTGGCCATATAGCTACGGTGTCTAGCCACTGCCTGAATATATCCTTCCCATCTTCTGACTAGAGTTCTCGGAATACTGATAATCTGAAAGGGTGCACAGAGAAATTCCTTATGTGAAAGGATGCTTGCCACTGTTCACGTAGTTTCATTTCACGGGGCAGTCAGATGGCTATGTAGCTATGGATTAAGAGGTTCTTGTACGTGTTTTAGTTTTCTTACCCAAGCTTTCCTTTTCACTAGCTGATCCGAAATGCTCAGAAGACAGCACCAAGCACAATTTATGTCCCAGATATCCATTTATGGTGGGACAACGCTGGACCTGCCTTGAAACTTACTTTTCTAACTCTACTACGTAACATTCCATCATTTTCGCCAGTTTTGCTGCTTGCTCCGTCTGATGTACGTCACTCAGATCTCCCAGAAGAGGTATTTGTCAATACTTTTCTTACTATTTCTTCAGTGTCTTGTAATTTATGAATGCTTTCAGCATCAAAATGCTGTGCTTTCTTAAATGCATGCTGTTATTACTCAGGCACCCTAACAAATCACTTAAAATTTGCTTAGAGAAAAAGAATACTGTGAAAGCATCTGCTTAAGGTTTTTTCTGAATCAAGCAAGTGACTTTCACCCCCTTCTCACACATGCAAATAATAAATTAATACAATAATTCTGATGGCTACAAAGTGGTTCAGTCAAG